>NC_079431.1:3854882-3867382 GCF_026213295.1 Gadus chalcogrammus
GGTCTTCTGGACTCCACATGGAGGTCGAAACCACGGCCAACCACATCCTTGCCTCCGTCAAAGAGCAGGTAACCCCGCGGCGCCGCCCGCTGGCTCAGTGCTAGCTCAACGCTAGCTCAACACTAGCTCAACGCTAGCTAGCCAAGCTCAATGCTAGATCACTGCTAGCTGGACGCTAGCTCACTGCTAGGTCACTGCTAGCTCATTGCTAGCTTACTGCTAGCTCAATGCGAGCTCACGGCTAGCTCAACAGTAGCTCAACACTAGCTCAACGCTAGCTAGCCAATAGCTCAATGCTAGATCACTGCTAGCTTGATGCCAGCTCACTGCTAGGTCACTGCTAGCTTAATGCTAGCTCAATGCGAGCTCACTGCTAGCTCAACGCTAGCCTGCCCTTAGCTCACCGCTAACCACACAGCTAGGTTCCCGTCCAATGCTGTACGTTGGTCCCTCTGTTTTGCCACACCGTTCCTTCCCTCTTCACTGTCCATTAAGGCACCAAAAGCTCATTAGAAAGAGAGAACAGATAAACTCTCTTCTACTTCTTCTTCCAGGACATGTACAGCGCTCTGTATTCCCGAGTAAACTGATTATATACCTGCCTGTATACTCATGAACCATCTTGGATAAAGCTGATGCAACATAAGGTTTAAGAGCTGTTTTTTTGTAGTGCAATTTGTTATAAATTCCATAACCGTCCATCAGCTATTAGTGAGTGAATGCGGCGTGTGAGTATCTGTTTCTAGTCGAATGCGCCTGCCTCTGTATGAGCCGATATAGATTGTATACCGCTCCTGATACATTTCTGACCAATCAGAGCATCTCCTTTCAGAGAATCCATCTTGGCTGTCTATAAAAACTACTCAATGGCTCAATGCTTTCAAATTCTTTCAACAACTCTTGAATCGTACACTGCATTTTAATGTAGACATTGGAAGTTATATGGTGCTAACCATAATGTGTGATACTAAAAATACTTGCATATTTTTAGTATCACACATAACATACATTTTCTTAAGAATGTAATTTAAAAGTGTGTGTGTGCGCGTGTGTGCGTGAGCATGCATTTGCGTCACACTATATACACCGCCACCTATGCACACAGTAACCTTTGACTACGCGCTGCATGGCAATGTAAAGCTTATCGAGGTGTGTACGTTGCCGCCCAGCCTTGGTCCTACGTACATCATTCATGTCAAGGTTGGACTGTGGCTCAGACGAGCTCACAGTTGTTTTGGAGTGTGTTTGTGACGGGGAACATGAAGGACAGTGTTAACCTGAAGCTATGGGTCTCCCCCAGTCCGCAGCGGTCTTTAAGTGGGGGGATTGAGATCCCCCGTGTCTGTGCTCGGCCGCGTCTTGTGACTCATTCCCTCGCTTCCGGCGTCTGAGTCACTCCCTCCCTCCCTCCCTCGCTCCCTCCCGCCCTCCCCCCTCCCGTAGCACACACAGAGGAGACACACCTCCGGATCTGTTATTTATCTTCTAGTCTTCATGACGGAACAGAGCCAAGACCCGGCTTGCTCAATACTATTGACGTGAGGCGGTTTCGTTTTGGCTGTTTATTTCCTTTTTGTGAGTAACAGCTAAACTTTGTAATCGGTTCGCCGGAGGACAAAGGGCAAACATTGTTGTAACCCTTAGTTACACCCTGTTTTAAATAGAAGGTGAGGCTTATCGTCTTAAAACAACAGGAAGGAGGCATCACCTGTCGATGTCACTTCCTTCCACAAGTCCGCGGGTCCGTCTCTCCAGCCTCTGTCAGGCAGGAAGAGAGCGGGAGCGACTGCAGTAGTGCAGCGCCTGTCAGACAAGGCTGGTGAGAGAGAGACATGCCCGGGAGGGAATTCCTGGTAGAGAACAGAGACGGCGAAAACGTAAGTTCAACGTTTAAACCCGTTTGAGTGAGGTATGAGGTGGAGGCTAGAGGGGTTTATATGGCGGTCAAAGGGCTAGCTTAGTGGGAATGTTGTGTTTTGTTTTTTTTGTTTTTTTCTTCCCCCCTTGCCGTCTCGTGTGTTGCGCGCGAGCCGTTGCCCTCAAGGCTACGGGTGTCAACAGGCGAGCGCAGGCGCTGGGGATCTGGGAAGCAGGATGAGTGCGTCGGGGTCGCCTGGCCACACTCAGAGCTTTCTCCTCAGCCCTCTGTCCTCCAGCGTAGTCCCACTGCTGGAGGTTCATTCTCCTCCTTTCCTACTTTCTTTCTCCCTCCTTCTTTCTCTACTTTCCCCTCCTTTTTCATTCCTTCTTCCTCTTCCTTTTTCCTTTTGTATCAAATAAGGGAGGGGGAGGGAAACAGTGTTTATGTTTAATTCTACTGTGTTTTCCCCGGCCGTAAGCGATGCCCAAAGAAGGAAGCATTCTGGGGGCTGGTGGGGGGCTGTGTTCCGTCTGGATGCTCCAAGCCATCACTCCAGTATGATAGGATTTCTCTTCTCTCTGCGTGCGAGCAGCCCTGGTCCCTGGCTCCCCTGTGAATGCACAGGTTTTGGCTCTGTGTTGCAGTCAGGCTGGGCGTTGCTGCTGTCCTGAGTCCCAGCATTTCCTCCTTGGCACTTTAGTGTTGTTGCCCAGCCATCTGGACGACACATCCATAATGGGTCAATACAAATCGACTCCTTCACATAACTATTTTCCCTGTACTATTTTCCCTTTTGGGGAACGGCAATATTTTAGTGTTTTTATTAATTTGTCTAAACTAAAGCTTTTTTTCTGTCGTGACGTACAGAATTATCTATGCAAATTCCCCCCCCTCCAACAATGTTCATTATCTCGTTATATTTTAATTATGCCGTCGGGTGTTTTGTGGCTTATCTGTGCTCCACTTTTGAATCTTTTCCATCGGAGGTGTAATTGAAACAGCGGGAGGCGGGACTGTCACGGCCACCAGTTTGATCTCCGCTGCGCACACTCAGCAGTTATGAAGTCGCTCGGCTAGCTGCTTTTACATGCTAGCTCCTCTCTCCCACTATCTTATAGAAGTGTAGGCGTAGGAGCAGATGGGGAACACACTAGGGGGGGACATTCCACTCCCAAACCAAGAGCCTTGATTTGGGAACTTTGGACTGCTTTGACTAAGAGAGCATCTGATAATAGCGTCTGCTAAATGCGTCTGCTACACAAAACTATTGACTTATAGGCAATGGTTATATTGCTGCTGTAAAGTGAGGAGTGTTTTTCTTAAGGCCTTGAAGTGAAATTGTACTCGAATGCGTGTCTCTTTTTCATTAACATAGTTTGTGTTATCACATCTGAAATGGGAACTGAACCAAAGGGCAGAACCAATATTGTTTGTTTTCCCTCCTTTTGGTTCTGAAGTGCGTTGTGTTTCTTTCTCCTGCTTCTTCAGCTGGAAAATAAAGAAACCGAGCCTTGTGGTTTTGAAAACAGACGCTTGGTCTGTAATCTCGGCTGAGAGTTTTAGTCAGATGACCCGTGTTGTGTGTGTGCTTCTTTTTATTTCCTTTTCTATCTGGCTGTTTTTCTTTCCTTTTTAAACGATGCCCCGCCCCTCTGAGCGCTTGTGTTGCTCTGATTGGATGTCCCTTTGGGCCCTGCCGTGACCTCGTCCATCCAGGCCTGCTTGGGGAATAACAGCGTGGCTCCATTTGAGTCAACAACAGCTGTGAGACGCTCCTGGTACTCCTCCACAGGGCGCTTTTATTTTGAAGCTTTGTTTTGTTTTGCCTTTGCCTAACTTTAATATCAAAAGGCACTTACGAGAATGGAGTAGGAGGTCACACACACGCAGACACGCACACACACACACACACACACACACACACACACACACACACACACACACACACACACACACACACACACACACACACACACACACACACACACACACACACACACACACACACACACACACACACACACACACACACACACACACACACACACACACACACACACACACACACACACACACACACACACACACACGCGCGGCCGGAACCTTCTTTCGGGTTGCTCTTCGATGTCATGGTAACCATGATGTCCCCTCGGTAATTTACAGCATATTTGGACTGACTTGGCAGCTCAAATGTCTGGGTCCCCTCAGAGCTAGAGACCACACAGACACACTCACACACACACAAGGATACACAGACACACACACACAAGGATACACACACACACACACACACAGTGTCAGCGACGAACACACACACAGTGACAGACACACACACATACACACAGTGTCAGACACACAAACACACACACAAGGACATGCACAGACACAAACACACACACACACACACGGACATGCACAAACAACCAAGACACACACAAACACAGACACACATAACCACACACACACAAAACAAAAAACAGACACAATGACTGGTCGTGCTGCTGGTTTATCAGTAACTATTAGTGTTGGTGTGTTGATCACCTGGGTGGGGGACAGGGGGGGGGGGTGGAGAAGCAGGCGTGGTCGTGCAGAGGGTCCAGGTCTCTTAACAGATGTCGCATCGATCACTCTGCCCTCAGCTCCACCCCTCTCTCACACACACACACACACACACACACACACACACACACACACACACACACACACACACACACACACACACACACACACACACACACACACACACACACACACACACACACACACACACACACACACACACAGCGCGGCGGCTACACTAGCCTGAGCCTAGCGGGCTAAGGGAGGCACCTTGGGGTGCTGGCTGATGATGAGGCCGGCTGCCTGCCTGCTCACGCTCCGGCCTCGCTGACGGCGACAACATGGCCGCTCTGCGTCTCTCTCCCCGGCTCCAGGGAACGCGCCGCAGACATTTTAAATGTCAACATCTCCCCCCCCCCCCGGTAAGGCGACAGAGTGGCAGGGCTTGTAAGTGGGGCTTGTCAGAGGAAAGCGTTTTGTCCTTATCTGGAGGAGCGGCGGCGGCGGCGGCGGCGGCGGCGGCGGCGTCAGCGTCAGCGAGCGTCCTTTAGGGATCAGCGGAGAGAGACGAGTCCTTGAGCGCGTTGGTTCTCTGTGATGAGCACGCCCCTCTGTGTAGACACAGACGCACGGACTCGCGCTGGATGGAATGTAACGTGTGAAACTGCGGATAAATAAAAAATGGAGGAAGCGGAAAGTTGAGGGCTCCAGGCCTTCCTGAGGTCAAAGTAAACCTCTAACCTACCCTCCATTTAATGTCCGTATTATTCCACTGACTGCTGGCTTGTGAACATAAAGCCTTTGTGTTATCGTGGGCAGAACATGTGGGTCTAACACTACATTGGATGCGGATACTATCCAATTAAATGGTTCTGTTTGTTCTGGAATTAATTCCCTGAAATTAAATTGACTATCTTTTTATTATTTGACTGAACGTTGAGCTGAACTGATCGCTTCTTTGAGCCCAGTCGGCGTGAGAATAACCCCCATGACGATGTGTGTCTGTGTATGAGTTTTTGTTTGTGCTATTGTATACGCAAGTCAACATTCTTGTGTGTGTGTAGAGAGCTTGTAGACTCTGCATAGTAAATGTGCTTGGTTTCCTTCGATAGGGTCATATACCAACCCTGTTTCGACTGCTCGCGACTTGTCCAGCCTCTTGAAGATTGCTGAGGAGCAGATTCTGCAATGAGAGCCCTCCTCCACTTGGGATGTCCAAGCAGGTCCCACTCTGTAGGATTCGGAGGAGGCCAAAGTCACTGTTCCTCCCTTTCCTGGCTCCGGCAGTAAACTGCATAGCTGAGCAGAGCAGGGCCGGTCAGGGTGAAGTTATTGAGGCAGAAGTTGAGTTGTTTCTTATAACCGCTTCATAGTGACCACAGCTTCTCTACTGGGGGAAGAAGGGACTGAAAACACAATGAAGCAGTGATCTTCTCACTGCTCCTAAGGGGGGGGGGGGGGGGGGAGAGAGAGAGAGAGAGAGAGAGAGAGAGAGAGAGAGAGAACCGGGGAGAGACAGAGAACCGGAGAGAGACAGAGAACCAGGGGGAGAGAGGGAGAGAGGGAGAGAGGGATAGATGACAGTGTCAGAAGGAGTGTTGGACCATTGGTAGCGTACCCCCCCCCCCCCCCCCCCACATTGCCTGTTACGCCACAGCAGCCTCGCTGTTGCCATCATCTTCATCTTCATCATCATCATCATCCACCTCATCAGTGGCTCCGGGGCAGCTGGTCCCCTGCAGAAGATGCGCTTCGAGAATCAAGACAAATGTAAAAGAAGGACTTCTTGGTTCGGAAGACAGCTGCTCAAACAAGTTCAGAAAGGGCCTGGGGCGATTAGAGCGCAGGTGACACAGAGACTTTCAGACACTCTCAGAGACACAAACGTGTGCCAACATAAACATATAGAGAGACACAAAGACAGAATCCCAGACGCATTCTCTCCAACATTTTGTTGAGAAGCTGGACAGACCGGAGACAGACCAAAGACAGACCAGCTCGAATGAAACAAAGGAAAGCTGAGGCAAACAATTGTTTTGAGTTTTTTTTATTGCAATGGCAACAAAACACGACAAAACCAAAGACATGTTTTTCTCTTCTTTGATGCGGTCTCCTTCCCCCCCAGAGAAGACCTCTGGGGATTCAGCATTTTGCATAAAGCACACATGCACATACAGTATTTTTGCTGATCACTGCCCATTCGGGAGAGTCACAATTACCTGATACCTTTGAAGTGATCTCCAGCATCATTCATTCACCTTGGATGTAGTCAGCGAAAAACTACAATCCATGTTCTCCGTTTTAGAAGTAAAGCTGTCGAAAACATGTTCCAGCAGTTTAATTGTGGACGGTAAAACTCATTTTGTTAGTACAAACTTGACAAAATGTTTAACGTTGCCGTTCAACCCTCGCCGTGCAAAATTGCCAAACATTTGTTTCCCAACCTCCGTCGTGTCTGTAAATAATTGCCTTTCTGCGTTCTGTTTTATGGCGTCCGTAGCTGTTTCTCTCAATGCGCCACTCGCATCCTGACTATCCGCTAATAACCCTGAATCAAAGTAATTTGTAACTTTAAGTTTAGACCGACAGAAAGCATGTCTCTGAATGTTCTCCCTATCGTCTCCAGGCTCTCGTGTCTTTTGTTAGCTGTTGGATTGGATTGCAACGCCTGTGTTGCTGAATCAGCCGGAGCCAAAATAAAACCCATCTCTGACTTGACAGAGTACAGTTTATCAGCCATACCAGAGCCACATCGAACTGACTAAACAAAATACATTTTACGATGCAAAGACTAAAAGCTGACACTGGGGGAAAGAGAAATGTTGGGCAGAAAGGGTAAATACTCTCTCTCCCCCATAGTTCTCCCAACGCAGGAGGCCTCCGGTAATAGTAGTCATAGTTCAAACCGTACGTATCGGCTACAACACGACGCAGCTTCCTGCTTACGTTTGTTATCCATGGAAATGTTCAGATGGTGCCAACATCGGATGTTTGAGGCGGGGGAATGTTGTGATTCATGTGGTCTGAATGCGATTTACATTATGTACTTCATGAAGTGCATTACCGCGCGTAGGGCTTTAGTCAGAACGTCATTATGATGTGAGAATCCATCTTCGACTCTTTTCAGTGGGATAACATCTTCACCCCTTTCTTTCTGTCGTTGTACGCCCTTTCATCCATTTAGTTGTATTGTTGTCTTTCATAAAGTAGTCTGTCACATGTGAATCAGTGGCTGCCACTCAGATGACAGCTCTTATAATGGCGTTTTAATGACGGCAAAATCATTTCCTCCCAAAAAACACTGAAAATAGCATCGGTCATGTAGTCGCTGTGACTCTCTCTATTCATCACCACAGACCACCTCTTACTTCAGAGATTAATGGCCGCCACTTGGGTCTAACTTATTGCAGACCGAAAGCAGATTCATAAGGAATGCATTGAATATGAAACCGTGTTAACCCGCAACAGGCTCTACACAAGGGCCGCACTAGTGTTTGCGGTCTCTTAATGATGTTTAAACTGCCTACTCTCGGCAGAAACAGCACCGGCAACGATCAAACTTTCTAAAAGTTTCCTTGTTATTCTGTATATAGTTATACATCGATGATTGGTTTTTTTCCGAGGCTACGACCAAACAAAGAAATATTGTTACTTTTTATGCGTTGTGTGCTGCACCTGTAAAACATAATTAATAGCCCCGCTGTGTAAATCCACCTAAACCTGCGTATCTATTTTGTTTTGCGGTGCACTAATATAAATATTAAAAGCAGAATGTTTATGGAGCCCTATCTGTCATGCAAGATAAACTTGTCTGTGTGTGTGTGTGTGTGTGTGTGTGTGTGTGTGTGTGTGTGTGTGTGTGTGTGTGTGTGTGTGTGTGTGTGTGTGTGTGTGTGTGTGTGTGTGTGTGTGTGTGTGTGTGTGTGTGTGTGTGTGTGTGTGTGCGCATACAGAAACCTCATGGATGTCAATGCATTCTCTAATCTTTTCCAACAGAGTAAGAATTTAAAAAGTAATTTTAGCAAGGCTGTAAGCTCCTTTCAATAAAGGCGTGCAAATCCATAGTAGGAATCTGCAGGAACCCTGCGCTGAGGCTGATGTGCTTTTGTCAACTTGCTGTCCCATTATCTGAACGTGAATAATATTTCACATTCGGTTTCTAACTGCTTGTCAGCGTGTCGGCTTGTATAAAGCTCTATCCCAGCTCCGACTGCGAAGACATCTCCACCTCCCGTTCACCTAGCTAGCTACCCAGCGGTAAACCACACACGCTAACATACATTAACACACACTGACACACACTGACGCACACTTACACCTCCTATCCATCATCTTTATTAGCATTCAGTGGTACAGCCACAAACCCGTCCCCACCACCACCTCAACACCCACATCATCAGTACTTTAACAGGGTGTATCTGTGACAGTATACCCCTATACACCTGGAAGTGCTTCCTCTACGGGCTGGATACCTTGTCTCACTGAATCTCTTCCCCTATCGGTCTCCACCTTGCACAGCACAGAGCCCTCTCTCTTTCTCTCTGTCTCTGTCTCTGTCTCTGTCTCTGTCTCTGTCTCTCTCTCTCTCTCTCTTTGTCTCTCTGTCTCTCTGTCTCTCTCTCTCTCTGTCTCTCTCTCTCTCTCTCTCTTTCTGTCTCTGTCTCTGTCTCTGTCTTTGTCTCTCCCCGGTTCTCTGCCTCTCCCTGGTTCTCTGCCTCTACACCTGGAAGTGCTTCCTCTACGGGCTGGATACCTTGTCTCACTGAATCTCTTCCCCTATCGGTCTCCACCTTGCACAGCACAGAGCCCTCTCTCTGTCTCTCTGTCTCTGTCTCTGTCTCTGTCTCTGTCTCTCTCTCTCTCTCTCTTTGTCTCTCTGTCTCTCTCTCTCTCTCTCTCTCTGTCTCTCTCTCTCTCTCTCTCTCTCTCTCTCTCTTTCTGTCTCTTTCTCTGTCTCTGTCTCTGTCTCTGTCTTTGTCTCTCCCCGGTTCTCTGCCTCTCCCTGGTTCTCTGCCTCTCTCTCGGTCTCCGCCTGGCCCCAGCACAGAGCTCTGTCCCGGGGCTCGGCTGGCTCCCGTTGGCCCTGCTGCGGCGGCGGAGGACCTCCGTTGACCTCTGCTGTCGTCGTTCCCACGCTCTCCCGACTCTGCCACCTCGCCGCACTGCAGAGCTGTCAGGCACCATCGCCACTTAATGAACAAACATATTTCCAGTAGAAACACGTTCTCGCCAGAGGAGGGGGGGGGGGGGGGGGGGTGGGGGTTGGGGGAAGCCATCTGCACAGTTTTCTACGCGCACAGAAACCAAATATGTCTGAGAATCACTAATGAAGGTTGAGAGTGTGAATCCACCCCGACAGGGGGCCTAAATAAGGGTGTGTGTGTGTGTGTGTGTGTGTGTGTGTGTGTGTGTGTGTGTGTGTGTGTGTGTGTGTGTGTGTGTGTGTGTGTGTGTGTGTGTGTGTGTGAGAGGGAGGGGTTTACCCAACGTTGGCTGTATAGAGGAGGCGGGGGGGGGGGGGGGGGGGCGGGTAATGAGAAGAAAAGTTCCAGATAGGATCTCCAGTCTTAATTAATGTGGGGGGTTTAGCGCGAGGCTCCAGGGTTTGGGGAGACGCTACGAAGGCTTCACCTCCATCGTCTCCTCTGCTCCTTCAGAGGAAGGTGACACTCAATAATCCCTGGGACTACTTTAGTTTTATACTTGGGTTACTTTTATTTCCGCCTTTCCAGAAAGAGACCGAATACTAATTTGACATTTAGCCTCATATCTACTTTTAAGTTTGGCGTCTTTATTGTCGTTTTAAATGTCATTTACAAGTATAATATTTTTTCCCAAATGTCAAGCGCTGACTCTGTCAGTTGCTTTTGCATCTGATAGGACGTAACTCAGATGACTCATATTAATGATTTAGTTGGTCTAAATGATGGCAAAGCGTGAGTGATAGTTCTTTCGTAACAGAATGATTATATTCAAAAGCAATAAATGTGTGACTAAGGGGTGAGAATAACACGCCAACTTTGCGGGCATGTTTTAAGGATTTTTAACAGCTAATTCCCATAATTACCGACAGCTCATTAGCATACCACGATGAATTGTCTGTCACCAAAAAGTGTTGAATGTCTGTTTTTACTCTAAAAGTGACAAAATGAATGTTGTTTTCACGGTAATGGCTTTGTGTCAGTATTTGAGTTCTGCGCTGGTAGAATGCCATTGTTAATCCAGCTCCTTGTTTTACAAGCGCTTACTGCCAGGCAGCTCTTTAATATTTAATTTAATAATACAAAATGTTATGAAAGAGATTGGTATTACTGATTCGACTTTATGCTGATGTCTTGTGCTAGGATGTAAGTAATGGTGTCTTGTATATCTATTTTTTGCTTTTGAAAGCTATTGTTTAAACGGATGGAAGAACATGATTGAAAATAAAATAGCTCAATTTTGTATCTTTTCATCTTATCCGTCCGATCCATCAGAAACCATTCAGCCTCGAGGTAAAATAACTGCAACGGTAATCAATAACATGCGTTTATGTTGACTGAAACTCTCCCACTTCCTGCCAACGAGAAGCCCATCATAGCTCTCTTGGCTCTAGTACTCCGGTGTTCAGCTCTGTCAGTCTGAAGGACAGGCTGACGGACGTGATGTTAAGACCTCGGCATTAAACTGCACTTAGCGCTCGTTGAGATTCATGGGGGGACTCATTTACAACGGCCGTGATTGCCATCAATCAGCCCCGCATATTTACGACCCGGACGTAACTTATATATAAAGTTGGGTTACTGATTAACAGAATCCTTCTCTTCACAACTTCAATGCCTGTGATCTTAGCTATAGAGTCATTTTTGATAGGCCTAATTAATTTCCTGTTTCCTGTTTTCCCCCTTGTGTAATCAAAATGTGGAAACAAAAATAGGGACCGATTCAGGGAAACGGTATTCCAGGGGTAGTTTCTGATCGGACTGTAAATGCAGCGGACATGTGTCAGCAGGAACGGAAGAGGGGCCTGCTTGTCCGTTGTCAGCGCCCGTTGAGATAACACGGGGGCGTGCGCGCATCGCTCGCACATCTTGCTAACGTGTGTCATCTGTTTGTTCAGAGACAAACACAAGGCTGGGGGCCCGGCAGGATCTGAATCAGCACCGGGCCCCCGCCATGCCAGCAGACGGTAGCTCATGCAGAGATCACCCCGACACGGAGATCCCCCCCGGCATGGAGATCACCCCAACAATACCGCGAGCGGTTGTTGGTGCAAGGCAGACGGTCCGCCATTGTCCCCCTCAGCTTCTTTCCCGCCGCGTGCGGTAAGCCGGTCCCGGGCCGCGGGCCGGGAGGGGGACTGGGGGGCTGAACAAGCAAGAGTTTGGCTTGGATAACGTTCACCACCGCTGCCCTCGGCCCGACACTAAGGCTGAATAGACGGGCTCCCTTTCAGCTGTTAGGAGCCCTGACCCAAGCATTAAGGCTGCTACACACTGGTCCAACCTTTGGCCATCTGAAACGTTCGGGAACCGATCTGTTCTGTGTGTTCAGCTGTCTCGGAAGCTTTTGGAGCCGCGCGGACGGTGTCCGGTCCAATTCAACATCCAAGTGCGTTGGCGTCTGAAGATCGTAAACTCTTGATTGGTGGTCGGCTGCTAGCACACAACCAGCGAATCAGCGCTGAGTGTGGGAGGGGCGGACTAGCACCACGAGACTAGCGCCGCCCGATGTTAAGGAGATTCATTGCATCTCGTTCAAGCGCAGAACGTACACGCTGCTGTGCAGGTGGCAGTAGTCTTCACGGTATGTTTCAATGCAACTTTCCCGTCAAACGGGTCAGACGAGAGGCAACGGAGTGGCCGGATTAAGGCACTTGGCCGTTGGTTAGTCTGGGCTGTGTGTGGGCCCCTTTACCCAGCCCAGCCCTCCCCCTTTCTTCACACCTCACACCGGCCCCCTACCGACCCCACCTCCATGGGTGGACGTGTTAACCCCACGCTACGACTATATCCGGTGATGGATGGGCGACACCCGTGTATTAATCACAGGTTTTATTATTATGGTGGCTGGAGAGTCGTGCTCAGTGGGAGTGAGTCTG
>NC_079431.1:3872382-3976833 GCF_026213295.1 Gadus chalcogrammus
ATGTGCGCCCTTGTGTTTGTGTGTGTGTGTGTGTGCGCCTCTATGTGTGTCTGTGTGTGTGTGTGTGTGTGTGTGTGTGTGTGTGTGTGCGTGTGTATGTGTGTCCATGTACGTGTGTGCGCCCTCTGTGTGTGTGTGTGTGTGTGCGTGTGTTGCTATGTGTGTGTGTGGGGCCGGAGCACCGACACACCCAGGTGTGTGACGGCGCCGTGTGTGCGTCGATGGAGCGCCCGCGAGCCGGAGGCTGGACGTAGCGCTCCGCTAGATAATTAGAGTAGTGAGAGGCTGCGTTCTCCCCCCTCCCAGAGGAGCCCCCAGCCTGGGCTGACTATCAGCCTCCAGAGTGGTGCTCATCGGCGTGCGTGGGCTGAATAAAGCACCGGCGCTGCACACCTTGCTTGCATGTGTGGGTGTGTGTAAAAGCATTCGCCTGCGTGTGTGTCTGTGTGTGCGTCTTTCGTGTGTGTGTATGTTATTGACTTATATGTGTGTGTGTGTGTGTGTTTGCTTGTGTGCCTGAACAAGGGTCGGTACTGCAGGACACGAGCAGTTTTTTGCAAAAGCTCCTTTTTCCTTTTACTTAGTTCTTGTTTCGTGATGAGGTGTCAGTCTGTCTGTCCTGCTCCTTGGGATGCACCCGTCTGACCTTGAGTCCTGTGTTCTTACCTGACCTGTTTTCTCTCTGTGTGTGTGTGTGTGTGTGTGTGTGTGTGTGTGTGTGTGTGTGTGTGTGTGTGTGTGTGTGTGTGTGTGTGTGTGTGTGTGTGTGTGTGTGTGTGTGTGTGTGTGTGTGTGTGTGTGTGTGTAGGAGCTCCAGTTTGAGCGACTCACCAGGGAGCTGGAGGTGGAGAGACAGATTGTGGCCAATCAGCTGGAAAGATGCAGACTTGAGGCTGAGTCGCCAGGCGATGCTAGCAGCAGGTAATGAACTCACACACACACACACACACACACACACACACACACACACACACACACACACACACACACTCACACAGACACACGCAAACACACGCACACACACACACACACACACACACACACACACACACACACACACACAGACACAGACACAGACACACGCAGACACAGACACACGCAAACACACACACAGACACAGACACACGCAAACACACACACAGACACAGACACTCACACAGACACACACACACACACGCGCACAGTCCCCATATATAGAATCAGTTCATGGCCACCCTCCAACACGCGGCTTTCCTTCCTTCACAGCAGTGTTGGTATTCCATAGCGTAACCTTATGGCGCGGCAGCACAGCATCACCGCCTGCTCAAACCTGATTGGCCCGCCAGTCTGCCAATCATCATTCGTCCCCCGGTGGGTTAGATTGGACCAGATCGTTCTAGTTTCATTCGGGCTAATCAAAAGAGGGCTGGGATAATTGTCCGGCTCTCTTGCATCGATGTTGCTTGATTGGTTGTTTCTGAGGAAATAGCCTCAAGGTTGAGCAGCATTGCAAGTGGGACACAGCCAACGACGTGTTCCTCACGCCGAACCTGCCTGTGTGTTAAAGGAACCATAGCGCTGTGGTTGTTGTGGTCTCTGCAAGTCTTCAGCAGGCAGCCGGCCCCTCCGAAAGCTTTTGATATGGGGTCAGACCGCTCATCTTGTCTGACCTGATGAACACGGGACTCTCTGGCTGCCACGCCTCACTGGTCACCTTCGCCCACCTGTCTGCTACACGACACCACATGTTCCACTTTGGTGTTTACGCTTAAACACATGAAACACATTGTGTCTTTACCTCTGGAAGACCTAGATCTGTCTCTCTCTCTCTCTCTCTCTCTCTCTCTCTCTCTCTCTCTCTCTCTCTCTCTCTCTCTCTCTCTCTCTCTCTCTCTCTCTCTCTCTCTCTCTCTCTCTCTCTCTCTCTCTCTCTCTCTCTCTCTCTCTCTCTCTCTCTCTCTCTCTCTCTCTCTCTCTCTCTGAATTACAGGTTCATTATATAAATAGTGAAGATCCATCCCATTGTTATGCAGAGCAGTTCCCCCTGTTTTTCATTTCTTGGACAATTACCTACTTCTTGATGTCTTAAAGGCATGGCAGAAAGTTTTATTCCTTCAAGTGGCGAGGGAAATTAGAAGCCAGCTTAATGGACTGTGACATTACGAATCGCTTAATGGCCGTCGGAAGCAGATACTATTAGTGTGGAAGACCCAGCCGCGTGCTGTCAGTGTTTGTTGGTTTAACATCAGTCTTCTTTATGCTCAAAAAGCCTTATAGGAGCGCTCTGCTGATCACTAAAGTTTTGTCAATAATGGAACAGCCTGCTGATCCACCAATTCAATGAAACCCCCTCAAAAACACATTTGGTTTGGTCCAATATCCTATTTGCGTCCCATACTTCGTGGGACAGCCCGTTTATGAGCGGGATCTGTTGCTGAAGCCCATGTCAGTGTGTGTGTACAGTATTCCTTCTGGAGAGCCGGATAAGAGGCCCCTAGACGCTCGTAGGACAAACATCCGTTCCCCGGGGCCTGCGTATTGACGGGGTCGAGCGTCCGTTACAACCCTCTGGGGGTCCGGGGGGGGGGGGGCCCCCGGTACAGGAGCCATTAAAAAGAGTCCGGACACAAAGGCCCTCCCACATCGCTGTCTGTGCGCCGCCGATGTTATTGACTGCAGTTCTGCCCCTCGGGGGGGCTGTTAGACCTCTGTTGGAGGGGGTTCAGCCGCACTGTTCCATGATAACCGTACACAACAACCCCTTTTCAGTTGTTTTTTTTGTTTTTCTCCACACTGTTCTTGTCCGACGACCTGCGTGAAGTAAACCTTATTCAGAACCCGCTCGTGTCGCTCATTAGCACCGCAACGACAGCTGTGACGGATAACGGTCATCGGGTGACCCTTGACCGGCCGGCTCGTGCCGCTAATGCACATTTATATGGTGCTGTCCGGGGGTCAAAGTCGCAAAGTGTCTGGGCCCAGCGCACAGAGGAGCCGGCGGTGTGACTGAAGCGGTCTGACGGTCCCTTCGGCTTGTTGTGTGATTCACCGCCTGCACAACAAAACACACGCGGTCTGCGTGGACTACAGGGACCCGAGGACCGGGAAGAAGAGGCTTTAATGCCTGGGTTCTCTGCCTGGAGCCGCTGGGTCTGCCGGCACACTCCCCCCCCCCCCCCACCCCCGCTGGGAGAGTGCTTACAAGACAGCGGCCCCCGCCCACACCTCTTAAGGAAAACACAGCTTTCACGCCTTCGCTAAAAGGCCGTCAAGGACCAACGTGGGGGCCGTCACTGGGTCGTTGGTGTGTGAATGGGGAGGGAGGGGGGGGGGGGGGTGCTCATCTAGTGGGGCTCATCTGGGCGTCAATAGGAGACAGAGGGGGGGGGGGGGGGGGGGGGGGGGGGCGATTGTTCAGGGGTTCCAGCGGGGGTCACCACATTCCATGACGCATCCAAAGTGCTTTTGTAGAAGTACAGGCCTGCAGAGTCGCCTATCAAACCTGACCTGCTGCACAACTGTAATGACAGAGGCGCTCGTGTCCGCCGCCTAAGCCCCTCGCTCCCAGGGCCACAGAGGAAGGGGTCCGGGAGGATGGCGGTGGGTGGGGGATACGAGGGCGCATGCTTCATTACGTTTTCTCTTTTCAAGTGGATTGGATATTTCATGCTGGCGGTCAATCTTACCTCCTGCTCCGTGGGGGAATGGACCCCACCTGGCCAAATGTCCTCCTCTTTTTAATTACCAGCGTTGTCGTTAAGACGGCGGGGAGCTCGTTAAAAGCCCCGGTGCTGCTCCTTCACTCGGAGGAAGAGAGGGGAGCGAGTACGAACGTTGGCAGAAGGCGAGGGGAGGAGGAAAAGACCGAGCGAGCGAGAGAGAGCGAGCGAGAGAGAGAGAGAGAGAGAGAGAGAGAGAGAGAGAGAGAGAGAGAGGAGAAAGCACTCCACGAGATGCCATCCACTCTCCTCGTCGGGCCTCTTCATGATAACGCGCCGTAGAGAAACGGCCCTGGTGGCGTTCACTTCTTCAGAGAAAAAGCTTTTCTCGGTACTTACATAAATGGAATTTGTTCAGGTGGCTTTTTTTTTTTTTTTTTTCTTTTTTATATCCACGCACTACCGAGGCTAATACGCCTATCAGCTGCACTTTCCATTCCAAGAGCCAGCCCATAATAATCCCGGAGTGCTCCGCAGGCTCTCGGCGCCCTGCTGGGGCCTTGTCTCCCCCTTCGCCTCCCCCCCCCCCCCAAGCCTCAGATTGCTTTCTCTCAGATTTGTGTCTGGGGCCTCTATCGAGTCGAAACAGGCCCTGGTCTCGTATGGAACACGTCAGGGAGACACAGGGTGTGTGGGGTGGGGGGGTGGGGTGGAGGGGGGAGGCTGTGTTTCCCTGACGAGTGACGGCTGCTCTGTTGCATGCTGGGGCCTCCCGGTTGCCTCCACTGTTTCACAATAAGCTACAAGCCTCCACCTCTCCGCCGGCATGTCTTGAACCAGTCCGCTCAAGCGCTTGTGTTTGTTTTGGGCTGGAGAAGCACGGCGAACCGGCGACTGAACCGGGGGTGTAAGGAGAGAGGGGAGGAGGGGGCAAACACATCTAAAACAATCAACGTCTAAATTCCTTTGGGGCCGTGCCAAGTCGTACGTCTGTATTGATCATGCTCCGACGGAGAGATTATGGTCTTGGGCAGGCAGGGATGTGTGATCATAACACTATATTTCAGCGCAGTTTGTTGTGAGTGTGTGTGCTCTGTGGCGGTGTGTTTTATGATCTGTTGTTAAGGTTGGGCGTCTGTCCCCCTCGGAGATCGATAGCCGTTCTATTAGCTCCAGCCCAACAGAGGCGCGGTGTGTGTCTGAGCCTCCCTTAAGGAGGGCACTGTGTCCCTTTGGTCTTTGCTTTTATTGGCCGATCTCAGTCACCCAGGGCGGCCGGGGGGAAGTGGGTTGGACCGGTGGGAGGGTGGTTGTGGTGGTGGTGGTGGTGGTGGTGGTTGTGGTTGTGGTGGTGGAGGTAGTGGTAGTGGAGGTGATGGAAGCTGTGGTGATTGCCTCGTGAGATCAGCCGACACACGTTGAAGTCTCTGTGAACACAATCACCAGGAACCCACAGATAACATCAATGCTGCAATAGTGCAGTGCTAAGCTGCGGGCGTTTTTTTATATATCTGCAGTTACGCCCGGAGTCTCCGGCGCTGGAGGGCTCAAAGGAAATATGTTAAGCCCCGAGGTGTCTGGTCGGCCTGGCGTCGTCGCCCGGGCTTTATACTTTCCCGTGTGTTCATGCCTCTCCTCTCTCCTCTCTCCCCTTGTCTCCGCAGCTCGTCGGAGAAGTCCCTCCCCTGGAGATCGGCAGGTAAGGCTGAGTCATGATAATCGTTTCTGTGAAGGCTCCTTCTTGACTGTATTTCTTCAACTGCGTGTGAAGCAACAGTGTGGGCCGTTGGGTCGCCGTGCTGTGTGTGTCCTCCAGGAGTTGCACATCTTTTGGAGTTGTAGTTCCTTTTATCACATCCTGGAGGGGGTCTCCAAACGTCTGCTCCGACTCACCCATGGGGGACACTTTCCTCGGATCCCCAAATCGCTTCCCTGCTGGCGGTCCTTCCCCTGTCGTGTGTTTATCTCTCCCTCGATAGGATGAGACGCACTTCAGGGAATGAGGAAACTCTGTTCGTCAGAAGGAGGGTTGGGGTAGCCAGCGCACGGCCCTGATGAGTCTGCCGGGGATTAGCCCCCCATGTGTGTCCACTTCCACGCTCCACAGGGGTCCTTGTAACACCTGGGCTGGCAGGAGCCTCCCCTCTTAGACGGTTACCTAGCAACAGCCAGAGGCGGGGTCTCTGAGGCGGGAGCCCCTCCCTTAAGCAAGAGTAGCTCCTCCCCCCACTCCCTGTGGGGTCCACAGCACATCCAAGCTAAATACCCCCCCCCCTCCCAACACTGATTGGGTGATGGGAAGACTGGTTTCATACCAGTATGCTATGTTCCCGCCAGCGCTCTCCATTCGCAACCACTACGGGAAGATTAGTGAAGATTAGTTACTAGTGCCTGCAGTGGTTAATATCCGCGAAACATTTTACGTTGTGTTAATACTGCATTACTCTGTTTAATTGGTATTTTAAATTATGGATAACCGGCAGGCGGGAAGAAGGAGGCTGCGGTGTGTTGGGAATCACATTAAAGTTGTACTACGTCTCTGGTATTAATTCCTAAACTGAACCTTTTAAACCCAATACCCAGGGATATAAATACACTTCTTTCCTTGGCCTAAAATCAACATTATTCTGCCCACTCAGACATGGGGCCGAGAACGCGACTTTCCCCCAGACTACCTGAAATGTGTCGCGCAACAACACCGGAGGAGCCAGAACAGGCCGATAATGATGTGCATTCGCTAATGTATTTCACAGCCTATTAATTCCATAACGGAGCATAGTGAATTTCGGCAGCGGTCATTAATCTATTATTGTCAAATCTGTCAAGAGAGAAGCCCATTGGGGGGGTTATGGTTGTGGAATATTAATACCCCACGTTCTCTCCCTGGCTTCCTGCTCCTCACTGAATGCTCTCAGTGTGTGTTGAAATAAGAGATTGGATTTGTGCGCGCGGGGCTTGATTACGTTTGTAATTCCTATTGATTTATCGTTGAGACGGTAACATGATAGATGATAGCCAGCGAAGATCTGACGATATGCTCGAGGGAGCCAGACTCAGGCCAGCGTCGCCCTGAGGTCTTTTGGCCTTCCCAGCCACCGTATCACTCAGCTCTGTTTCAGGAGTGGGAGTTTGTTCTGTGAGAACTTGTTTGATCGACTGAAGGACGACAAATATACAAATTCAGTTATTATAAAGGAGGTCCCCCAAGGGACAGGAATAAAAAGCGTGTAACCTCCGTCTCTCTCTCTCTCTCTCTCTCTCTCTCTCTCTCTCTCTCTCTCTCTCTCTCTCTCTCCTCTCTCTCTCTCTCTCTCTCTCTCTCTCTCTCTCTCTCTCTCTCTCTCTCTCTCTCTCCCTCTCTCTCCCTCTCTCTCTCTCTCTCTCTCTCTCTCTCTCTCTCTCTCTCTCTCTCTCTCTCCCTCTCCCTCTCCCTCTCCCTCTCCCTCTCTCTCTCTCTCTCTCTCTCTCTCTCTCTCTCTCTCTCTCTCTCTCTCTCTCTGCTCAGTGTTTGTCTTGTTCACGTCGTCCTCCTGGTCTGTTGACCACTTTGTCTCCGCTCCTCTCCTGGAGTTGATCTCATTACTCCAACTGGGTCAGACTGTGTATGAGTACTCAGTCGTAGCAGAGACCCACTGTGTGACGGAGACATCCTCCGGGAACATTCTCTCAGGCCCCCGAGTTAAAGAGGCTCCAGAGTCGTTTAAACATATCTCAGGATGTACATATTCCATCACCAGACTTCCCCTGCCCCCCCCCCCCCCCTTGTAGAATACGCAGTATTTACTGTTAATGAGGCCACTTTATCACGCTCATGCATGTTTCATGATAATGTTGATGCAGGCTGGGGCCATAATCGCTCAGCACCCCGGTGTTGTCACGGTGATCATTCTGCATCGGTGGTGGGGAGGTGGGGGCGGGGGGGAGGTTGTGGCCGGCGGGGGCGGGGCTAGAGGCGACCGGCCAGGCGTAGTGTCGGAGCGGATATGTCGGCGTGTCAACGGATCTGTGAAAACGATTTACGGGGAGCAAGGCGGTTTCTCCCCCTGAATTGAACGTGGCATCCATCAAAGGGCCCGCCAAAACATGACGGACACCACGAGCTCTGCGCACTCTGCCCTGCCCCGATCCCAACGTGGCTCCCGCCGTAGTTTGACGGATCTGTAATTCCTGGAGCAAATCCACGTGCTTGTCATGTGAGCGTAATCTGAGACATTAAAGCGCTTATTCCGGCTGAGTTTGAAACACAGGGCTCGCTGGTCGTTGGCGTGCAGGCAGCAGGGTCACGGAGAGGTGACATCAGTCAGGGAGCTACGAGGCTGTGTGTGGCTGTACACGCTGTCTCATTACCCCTATGGAATTAACAGGATGCTGATAAAACTCAATACGGGATAACAGTGTTATGAGCAACACTTTAATGACCACGGAAGTGTTTTTGCATAATGCGATAGTTTGGAAAAACAGCTCGGTCACACTGTTCTCTAAAACCCTCCTCTTTTTTATGTATTTTTAGAAAACTGCTTTTTCATGTGTTGCTAACTCACTTTGTCCGCTTGATTTCCCCCAGATGTCTCCACCTCCGGGGATGGCAAGTCTCGGTTGAATGACAGCTCCCAGTCGCCTAGTTACCGCATCAGGACCGAGTCAGAGCAGGTGTCCCTCTACTCCCCGGAGCAAGCAACGCTTCATGAAAGTGAGGGTCTGTTAATAACGCACTCCCTCTCTCTCTCTCTCTCACTCTCTCTCTCACTTCAGTAAGTCCACATCCATTCAGGCGTTTCTGTTTAAACACAGATAACCTCTCTCTCTCTCTGTCTCTCTCTGTCTCTCTCTCTCTCTCTCTCTCTCTCTCTCTCTCTCTCTCTCTCTCTCTCTCTCTCTCTCTCTCTCTCTCTCTCTCTCTCTCTCTCTCTCTCTCTCTCTCTCTCTCTCTCTCTCTCTCTCTCTCTCTCTCTCTCTCTCTCTCTCTCTCTCTCTCTGTGTGTGTGTTTCTCTTTCTCTTTCTGTCTGTGTCTGTGTTCATAACTCTCACCATTGTTTTCCCCAAAACATTAATGTATTTTTACTATTTATTTCCATGTCACTCGCAATATCGATTACCTTAACTTTGTATACCTGTTTGCTTGTGTTACTACTACGCATGCCTATTCCACTACTCTCTTTTGATGAAAATGTGAAATCGTTGCCCTTCATTTAAACCAACAACACTGTTGGATGAGGTCGTTTGGCTGAATGGACCTTAGAGAGAGAGAGAGGGCTGCCATCCCTCGTGCTGCTGTCTGTCATTAGCGATGTTGTCTCCCTTAAGGTCAGCTCAATTAGGAAACTAATCATGATGTCATGATTTCCCTCTTCCCTCTGACTCCCTCCTTCTGCTGCTCTTCAATTATCTCTCCCTCTCTCTGCCTTGGTCTGGCTTTCCTTCTCTCTCTATGTGTCTTCTCTCTCTCTCTCTCTCCTTCCATTAATGTCTCTTTCTGTCTATTCTCTCTCGTTCTGTCCCTCTGTCCCTCTCTCTCTCCTCTGTCTCTCCTCTGTCTCTCTTGCTCTGTCTGTCTCTCTCGGTCGCGGCCTTTTCTCTCTCTCTCTCTCTCTCTCTCTCTCTCTCTCTCTCTCTCTCTCTCTCTCTCTCTCTCTCTCTCTCTCTCTCTCTCTCTCTCTCTCTCTCTCTCTCTCTCTCTCTCTCTCTCTCTCTCTCTCTCTCTCTCTCTCTCTCTCTCTCTCTCTCTCAGGGTCTACTGGTAACTCCCGGACCTCCACCCTGATGAACTCCTACGCAGACAGCGGGTACCAGGAGGCGGGCGGAGGTTACTATGGCAACCAGAAGTCGGAGCTGAGGCAGCAGCACTCCTTCCCCGGCACCGGAAACCCGGGCCCCGCCACCCTCATCCGGAACGCCAGGGCCGAGGGCCAAGCTGCCCAGGTACTGATCACACACACACACACACACACACACACACACACACACACACACACACACACACACACACACACACACACACACACACACACACACACACACACACACAGGCAGATACACACACATATAAAGATACATACAGACAGATATATATAAACACACATACAGACACACACATATACACACACATGCGAATGCACACAAAAACACACACACAAACAATGAGCAATATCATTCTATTTTTACTGTACCTTTGGGACTGAAATCTATCAAGGCATAGAACATAACAACATTTTTTAATGATGTTACATTTCAATTAATTACGTTAAAGGAACACCGGGCATTGTTATTTTAATCAACAGCACGTATACATAAAAGCTAAAACAAAATCAAAAGGTGGTTAATATAAATAATATAATCAAAAGACTCCCGCGTGCCAGCAGCGTTGTGTTGCTTGGCCAGTGTCGTTATGAACCCACGAGGGACTCCAGGGCACAGAGGCAGACCCTGGACCAGCCGGGGTCTCCGCAGTACCCCAGCATGTTGGATCCTCCCCTCTCAACCGGCCACAGCGTCTTTGAGAGATAGTGCCGGTGGGGGTGTGTGTGGAGGAGGTCAGCCACCTAGCTGGCGTGCAGCATGGACCTTTGCTACACTGGCGCCCGAAGTAGCAAGGTCTGTCCCAGGCCTGATAGAGTTCAGGCATGGGGCCTGAATTCAGGCTTGTGCTCGGCCATGTGTGTTGTCAAGAAAAAGTTAAAATAGGTGAGCGGTGCCTTTTTAAAATGTCTAGTCAACACGTCAACCTACCTGACCTTTTGATTGACATGTCCTCCACCAACTAGGCATAGTCTATATCAGGAAGTCTTTTACCTTTTGTACGTTTGCACTGAGGATGGTCTGAATGGGACTGAAAACGTTTTGCACGCACTTTGGGCAGCACTTTACACTTTTACGCAATAAAGACTTCGCATCGGCTACATGGTGTGCGAGTTCCGCTCCTTTTATTGTTGTCAAGAAAGGCGATTCTCTATGGTGTCTTCGATTGTATTTGATAATTTCTCTACCTATCAGCTCTGCTGTGACTACACACCCCCTAAATGGCTGCCACACCCCACCTAGGTGACTTATTTTGGGCTCCACCAGACAAAGGGCACAGGGTGGTGGTGTCGAACCCGGTTCATCGTTAGAGTAGTTAATGACATGGTGAGGGCGCTCTGCAGCCATGCAGTAGATCTCCCTGAGGTGTGTGTGGAGCTGGTTGAACCTGGGCACACTGCTTACTCAACGTGCACCAGGTGTGCAGCCTCACCAAGCCCCAGAGTCCAATCAGACTCGGCCAGGTGAGGCCGCTTAAACCAACACGCACACACTCACACAAACACGCACGCACGCACACACACACGCGCGCGCACACCCACCCACACACACACACACATTCCCCCAGTACCCGTCCAACGGCAGAACACCAGGGCCGAAGGCCAAGCTGCCTAGGTACTGATCACAAACACTCACACACACACACACACACACACACACACACACACACACACACACACACACCACACACACACACACACACACACACACACACACACAGACACACAGACTCACACACAGACACACACACACACAGACTCACACACAGACACAGACACACACACACACACACACACACAAACACACACACACACACGCACATATATATACACACACACACACACACACACACACACACACACACACACACACAGACACACAGACATACAGACCGATGTATACACACCCAGACACGGCGGCCCAGTGAGTGACGTGTGCTGTCCTGTGTCCTTGTCCCCCCAGCCCCACCCGGTCCCGGGCCGGGCCATGCGCCGGGTGTGCTCGGTGCCGTCCCGCACC
The DNA here is from genome assembly GCF_026213295.1 of Gadus chalcogrammus. Lineage (NCBI taxonomy): Eukaryota > Metazoa > Chordata > Actinopteri > Gadiformes > Gadidae > Gadus > Gadus chalcogrammus. The sequence goes on from NC_079431.1 coordinate 3,883,837, forward strand.
CAGTCCCCGCAGTACGCCAGCGGGGTGTCCCCGTCCCGCTGCTCCCTGCGGGTCACCGGCAGCGGCGGCGGCGGCGGCGGCGGCGGCGGCGGCGGCGGCGTGGCGTACGGCTCCCCCATCGTCACGGAGCCCAAGCCCCTCTCCAGCATCTTCTCCGCCACCCTGCCCCACCCCCAGCGGGCCCCCGCCTCCGCCTCCTCCGCCGCCAACCCCGGAGGGGGTGGCGGCGGAGGAGGGGGTGGGGGGTCGCCCTACTCCACCCAGAGGAGCTCCCCCGCTGCCCTGCGGCGCGTGGGCTCCTCCACCTCCCGCTCCGGGGGCAGCCGCAACACCTCCCCGTACCAGGTCCCAGGAGGAGGGGGAGGGGGAGGAGGTCGCATGGGCTCCCCCCTGGTCATGGCGGGGGGCGTGTCCCCCCCCCTCACCAAGCAGCCCGGCCAGTCGTCGTCGTCGCCGGCGCGCGGCAGCATGACGGCGGTCCCCCAGCACTTCGGCTCCGCCACCCTCCCCCGGTCGCTGATGCAGGAGGCCCCGCCCTACGGGCCCCACGACGGGCGGGCCTACGGGCCCCAGGACGTGCCCCCCTACGGGCCCCAGGACGTGCCCCCCTACGGGCCCCAGGACGTGCCCCCCTACGGGCCCCATGAAGGACAGCCCTACGGACCCCAGGACCCACCCCCCTACGGGCCCCATGAAGGCTCCCCCTACGGGCCCCACGACGCCCCCCTCTACGGCCCCCACGACGGGCCCCCCTACGGCCCCCACGGCTACGAGATCTACGAGAGGATGAACCGGCCCGACAGCCTCACGGGTACAGGTACACGCATGCACGCGCACACACGCACACGCACGCACACGCACGCACACGCACGCACACGCACGCACACGCACGCACACATACATGGTGCACTCGCACACACACACACACACGCATTGCATTAACACGCATAAACATAAACATACATGCACACAAACACACACACAAATGCACATATTCACGCGCAACGTATACTCACGCACACATGCATGCACACGGACACACACGGGCACACACACACACACACACACACACACACACACACACACACACACACACACACACACACTCACCCTCGGAGGCGATGCTCACTCCCGTCCCATTACGGCGGGAGAGTGCGCACGGCTCCGGTTGTCATGGTTATTAAGAAAATCCAAAAAAAGCAGACGGGGGTGACAACATATTAGAAAATAAGTGTTGTTCGCATCCCATCACGGAATCAATTCAACCGTTTCCAGGCAAACTATTTGAATTCCCCCGTCGTTCGTTTGTAGGAGGCGGACGTTGTCATAACGAGCAGAGCTGCCCGCTAAGCTCCTTCAGGGGACACAACGCACGCCTGACGGCTGACAGCTTGTTTTGGCGAGCCCCGGTCGGAGTTGTTTGATTGACAGGTCTGTTGTTTGTTCCGCGGATGCGCGCGTGTCGACGTCCCCGTTCCTCGTCACCCCTCTTTATCACCCCCTGAGAGTGGAGCCTCCATCTGGCCCACACAAGTTCAATACCGTTGTAATGTATGTATATTCATATATATTCATATATATATATATCAACTCCTGAGCAATGGAGATACAGCTCCAAGAGTAGGGAAACATAATTAGCTCCTGCAATATTTCAACGTTTTCCACAGAAGTTGTTGCTCTCGCTGTCTCTCGATTCTCACGGCGGTGAAAGGGTGTAGATGTTAAACGCTCCAGATGATTGCACTTCACTTCAGAAGCTTGCAGGGTGTACCGAGAAGGTTCACTGATGACACGCTGGTTTACACCGGCCCCCGCCTCAGCTCTGAGATCCATCTAGAAGTAATGGAGACCACATTTACAGACAACATTTTGCCCCCTTCCCTGTTAGAGTATTCCTCCTTTATTGGAGCGTTGACATTCTACTCTGTACCCTTTCTATCACTGCAAATCGGAGACAGTGGTAATGTATTGCAGGCTGTTCTGTCGGCACAACCAATGGAGAACATCTACTCCAAATTATCTTTAATCCTGTCAAACATCTACCAAAACGATTTGCTGAATCGTTTCTTTTTTGATACTCGATTAGCATTGAAAGAATATGCAGGTATATATATATATATATATATATAGTATTTCTTTCCCAACCCCATCTTCGTAGAGTCTTCATAGATGAATTCTGTGAAGCGTTCATGAATGCATGAACGGGTGGAGCGGTCGAGGTCAGAGTTCTCCTTCCCCGACCCGCTCTGTAGAGCTCCGTGTTCCCCCAGTGCCCGTCTCAGCTGACCTGGCCCAATCTGTGAGTGTCAGTCGGCCCCAGGGCTAATCGTATGCTAACCCCCCCCCCCCCTCTATGCATCCAAGATAACAACGTAGCACTCGGCCACATTATGAAAATGACTGCTATTACGGAGTCAAGAGATTAGGGGGAAAGAGAATGGCACAAGTGCAGCGTCCCTCCTTTTTAATAAGCACGTATTTTCCTTCTCTTTTTTTCCCCACACAAAGCGAAGCGAACGGCGTCGGCGACTTAAAGTCGAGAAGTCGGGGATGGCACCCTTCAAGCGAAGGGGGGGAGCCGCGCCCCTCTGCCTCCATTGTGTGCCGAACTAATTCGGCGGATTACCGCCGCCGGAAGGTTAATGGAGTTCTTTCTCTTTTCCCTCCTTCCTGCTTCCCTTCGCCGGCTGCCTGGGGATCTCTTCAGACGCCCTGGTCGATGATAATAGTCAAGGTGAACCCCACGTGCTTTTATCACCGCCATCCCTCCTCCTCATGATGTGCTTCTATCCGGACATTGCTGATGTACCAGGGTCTCTGTCTGTTTTTGACAGTGGTGTGTGTGCGGGATGCCTCCTCATCATCATCATCATCATCATCACCGTCGTCGTCCTATGGACGTTGCGTTGTATTCTCCATGCACCCCTGGGGACCATGGGGGGGGGGGGGGGGGGGGGTGTGCTCGTCACTTCAATGTGTTCTCCGCCTCGGGAAACTGTGGCGACCGTCCTGCATCCGCCGCGGTCTCGGCGGCCTATTTCTTCACGGGAAGACCAATCGGGAAAACACACTAGAAGTGCGCTACCTGGGTCTCATGAGCGCTTTGCCGCGGGGTGAATCCACACACACACACACACACACAGACACACACACCACCGGTGCGGATTACACACACACACTAACACCACCCGTCTCCTTCACCACCACAACCACCCCCCCCCCCCCCCCCCACATGTCTGGCGTGGCAGACAGACGTGACTCTGGCCGGTCCAGACGGATGATTGGTCGGCTAGAGGCCGTCCCCGGCTTGCCTTTTTGTTTTTTTTGTGTGGTGGTGAGCGATGATGTCATCTGGTGGTTGCTTGCCTGGTCACGTCCGCTGGAGCTAGGTGAGCGAGCGCGAGGGAGGGAGGGAGGGGGGAGGAGGAGGAGGAGGAGGAGGAAGGGGGGGGGGGGGAGAGACAAAGCTGCATTGGAGGCAGCTTGCAGGCGATGGAGCGCTCTCACAGCGTGGCGCCGGAAACATAAACTCGAGTCTCCAATCTGCTCTTCCTTCCACTGCTTCGGTCTGGTGGCGGCTCGCTACACCCTCAGTATTTCGTCGATCTACCTATCCATCTACCATCCATCTATATTATCTATAGATCTATTTGATCTGTCTCTTAGCCATCTCTTGTCCCCCTCATTTGTTACTTTTAGTCCGTCTCCTTTTGTCGATCTCTTTCTTTCCATCCTTCAGACTCTTTCTATTTCTCTGTCAAACGCAGTCACAGCAAGATAATAATGCAGTCGTTTGGGTTAGCGACGTGATGGTGAATGTCCAGATCCACGTCATCTAGTTATGGTTTAGGGATCGGGGAATCTTCCTCTGAAATGCGTTCAGGTAGACTGCAGGATCCTGGGATTGAACCCACAACTCCCCCCCCCCCCCTGAGCAGCTTCCTGTCTGCGGTACGGATGACTGACAGACCGTCTGTCGGCGCGCGTTGATGAGTCAGGAGGAGGCCGATGAGGAACCTACGGTGCGGATCATTACCATAGGACTCACACGGCCCCGGCTTCGCTCTCCCAAAGCCCCCAGACCTGTTTTAATGGGCTCCTTTCGTCACCCCTCGAAATGCTGTCACGAACGCACACACCGTTAGACACATACACACACACACAGCCCTAGACACACACACACACACACCGGCGTGACGTCTTGAACTTTCATCAGCAGGAATAGTTGCCCTTTCTCACCTGACCAAAAACCGGTAAGAAATAGAACAGGTAGACTGAGATGACAGATCATCTGGAGAGGAGGTCAATGTGCCCTCTGTCCTACAGACATTTGGAAGCCAAATGGAATGCAGCGAGTGAATGTGTGTATCATTAACATTCTCCTTCATACCCCCTTCTGTCCGGGCATCATTCTGACGAGGCCAGGAAGTCCTCTCCTGGGATTGGTTCGCTGTGATTTAGAGTTGTGTTTATTAATTGTTGTTCACGGCTGGATGAAACTGCTCCCCGTTGAAATGTTTGTTTCTCTGAGAGCAAGTGACTGTTGGAGAGAGGGAGAGGGAGAGGGGAAGGGAGAGGGAGAGGGAGAGAGAGGGAGAGAGAGAGAGAGAGAGAGAGAGAGGGGGGGGGGAGGGAGAGAGAGAGAGAGGGAGAGAGAGAGAGAGAGAGATAGAGAGAGAGGGAGAGAGAGCGAGGGAGGGAGAGAGAGAGAGGGAGGGAGGGAGTGAGAGGGAGGGAGAGAGAGAGAGAGAGCTTTCATACCGTGACGACAGCCATGTGGTACGTCTCCGTGACAACTTGCAGATGTTTATTTTTTTCGACGTTGCTCCGTGTGTTGGGGGGGCGAGGAATTGGGTCTAGTGATTTGGCTGTCTGGGGAAATGTTACTGCGCTTGAACCCCAACGTGTGCAACTTAACCTGTAGCCATCCTTCAGCAGGGAGCTGAATAATTAATTTGTAGTCGCTTGAAAAGCATAACAAAGGCTAAATGAAACATAATTGATTCAATAAACGCTTAAATAATTAATTGTTACCATTTAAATCGAGCTAGCGTGTTTAAATCGCCTGTGTGAGGGTGGGGTTGAGGGTGGGGGCTCGTTAGCCGTGGTGACCCAGCTGGAGCCCTAGCAGGCTCTCACGGCTCTCCTCGACCCCAGGAGGAGCAGCCTCCCCCCCCCCCCCCCCCCCCCCCCCCCCCCCCCCCCCCCCACACACCAAAACCTCTCCTCGTCTGGAAACTCCTGCGGCTGTTCCTTGTTTCCTCCACCTCGATCACGTTTCACTGACTCATCGCACCCCCCCCCCCCCCTCCGTGATAAGAATGGCTCATTATGGGGTGTTTCTGCATGGATGGTGTGAGGCTAGCAGCTGTTTGTGAGCGGCGGCGTGCGGCTGGCCCGCGGCCCAGAAGACGCTCCTTTGCCGGGGGAAGCGCGCAGCGAGCTGCCAACTGTACCACGGCGCCCCGCGGGGTACGCAGCCCAGTGAGGGATGCGTTGATGCGAGGTTGTAAACACAACAAACAAGACAACAAACGCCCTCGTAGAAACACGCAACAGCCACACACTTGTAGGGACTCACCACAAACGCACTGAGAGGAATACACAACACACACACTTATAGGAATACACCACAAACACACTTATAAGAATACACAACAACACATTTAAAGGAATACACAGCATACACACTTATAGAAACACGAAACAAACGCACTTATAGGGACTCGCCACAGACACAATTATCGGAACTTGCCACAATGGCACTTAAATGAATACACAACAAACACACTTATAAGAATACACAACATTCACGGCTTCGCTGAGAGTGGTCTCATCTGTGTGTGTGTGTGTGTGTGTGTGTGTGTGTGTGTGTGTGTGTGATAAAGAAGGTAACCTTTAGTTGCGTTGATCATATGGAATCAAAGAAGGTGGAAGAAAGTGCAGAACTAATGCAGGCTGTCTCATAGCGTCCTCTGTCAAGCGTGCCACTTTCCCTGCTCGCTGCTCATGGCTTGGAGTTTTATTCCATTCACAACGTCATCGCTCTTTTCCAGTTCTTTCCGGTGGCCGTATTCATGTTTGGTAATGCAGAAAAAATTTATCACGATCTTATTCATCTTTGATTTCCAAGTTTAATAACTCGGCACACATGCAGTGCTGCAACTCTGAAACCCAGTCACGTACTAAATAGTCAGCCATTGATTCGTGTGTCCTGCTAAATGATATCAATAATAAGGCATTGATTTGTACGCCATGCTAAATAATTGTCCCCACAACTTGTAGGGATGATCATTTATACATCGCTTGGAGTCCACTTCAATAAAATGACGAATAGTTAATACGCACACAAAATGGTTTCAGATAATAAGACGCGCATGGTGTGTTGATAGTAACTTGTGTGTATGATTGTGTATTTGTTGCACGCAAAGCGCAGCAGATGTTGCCGGTGTCCAGACATTCTGTTGTGGTCCTCCATCATGTGGGACATCCGTGAGCTGAGTCCAACAGCCTGGCGGCTTCCACATGCCTGTTCCCGTCCGTTACCGTCGGTGACAGGCCTAGCAGGCGGAGATTTTAATTGGACGAGCTGCAATCGCCCGAATCTCCCTGTCCCCCGCCCGGGCTCGGCGCTTGATCAGCTCACCTGATTGGGCCCGTCGGCCGCGGTGAACATGCAGCTGCTGAAAGTTCACCGAGAGACCGACTTTTAATCTCCTAAGTAGAAGCTATGGGTCTTGGCGGACGCATGCGTTCTTCTGAGCGGGCCGTCCGAGTGAGCCGTTGCGCTCTCTCTCTCCGAGTTTGTTGTTTTCCCAGAAGAGTGGCGAGCGGCAGCCTCTAATAAAGAGAGCGATCATTAAGCAGGAGGAAACGAGGGCAGGAGCCGGCGACGCTGTGGTTACAAACGGGCTCGTTAGTTTTGCACCGAATTGGACATTAGCGTTAAATAGATTCAAGTTAAGTGGTTATTTAGGGTGAGGCTGTCAGATTCACATAAAGGTGATAAACTGCTGTTACACTTTGCGTATATACAACGTATTTTCCGACGGAGCCGTCGTGTTGGATGTTATTACTCGGTCATGTGTCTCCGTTAGAGCAATGCCTTGTGGGTACACTGGGGCCTGCCTCACTGTGATGCTAATGCGGTGAGACTCTGATCGATCGGGGCTTAGGGGCATCGTCTGAATCCCTTCACAGATGTTGTCATCATGCACATCACCCCAAGCGCTCGTTTTCTTCTCACTCTTTGAGGCGATTCCCAGGCGCCTACTCAAAGTGCTCTACTCAAAGGAGTGACATCACATCAGCAGGGTCTCGTCCCCCCGAGGAGGGGAGGCCACTTGCACACGACTGGACAAAGTGTTCCACGGCAGACGTTGTTGCAGTTGGCTGCGTGTGGTTGGAATCGGAGCACACCTCACATGGAATCCCGTCTCCGCAAATTCGATTTTTTGGTTTCCGCTTTAATATGCAGTTTGAGATTTACGGATACTATTTCTGAGGAGGCTGTGGAAACAGGGCGTAGATCCAACACATATCTGATGTCTGGCCAACGCGCCCGCAGAGATCATACTAATCACAAGTCATGTGACCGAGCCTCATGCCTTTATCAAGCACTTCGCAGAGACTACAATCGGTTTATTGTCGACGCCGTGCCGGCCTTAAAACCTGTTGACCGCTCAGCGACCCGACTCTGTCCTAACCCCACCCCCTCTGTCCCTCCACGACCCTGCAGGCCTGCGGAGCTCCTACTCCAGTCAGATGGGCCAGGACCTCCGGTCGGCCATGTCCCCGGACCGGCACATCACCCCCATCTACGAGGACCAGACCTTCCAGGGCCCGGTGTACAGGAGCCCCGGCGCGGCCCCCCAGGGCACCCTGTACAGGAGCACCTCAGGTCGGTTCCCCCCCCCCCCCCCCCCCCCCCGGACTACACCTACACCTCTGACACACCAGAAGGGCTCTGTAGCAGCCAGGGCTGGCCTCCAAAGCATGGGTTCAAAAGGGTGGAACACAAGTCGTGTGTTTCAGGGACTCGGTTGGACGATGAGGAGTAAAAAGTCTGTGGAAACATTACTGTTGACTGGCTCAATATTTACCTTCTGCCTTCCCTCTTTGCGTCTCGCGGCAAGATACCTTACATTTCCATCACCGTCTTGATCCATCCGTCTGTCTGTCTGGCTGTTTTATGCCTGCCTGTCTGTCCGTAGCTATATGCCCGCCTGTCTACCTGTTTGTCTGTGTCTGTCTGTCTGTCCTTCATTCGATCCTTCCTTCCTTCAATCTGTCCTTCCTCCCCCCCCCCCCTCGTTCCCCTTCCTTCCCTGCGGACGCGAGCTTGTCAGCCCGACACAATGAAGTCCCATTACCTGCGTGCCGCGCCTGAATGAGATGAGCGATGGGGAAGGGAGTGTGTGTGTATGTGTGTGTAATGTTCGCCCTTATCCAATCTCTCACAACGTATCCGTCCACTGCTCATCACCAGCCCTGCATCACACGCACGCACGCACGCACGCACGCACGCACGCACGCACGCACGCACGCACGCACGCACGCACGCACGCACGCACGCACGCACGCACGCACGCACGCACGCACACACACACGCACACACTCACACACTCGAAGACGATACAAATGCAAACACCCTCACGAACACGTGAACACGCAAACGCACGCACACACGCATGCACACTCCATTCAACCGCATCCAGGATAGAAGAGATCGAACACACGCGATAAGTCGAGTAATAAATGAAAGTCATGTCAGTAATAAATGTGTTGATGGTGTTTGAGGGAGCTATAGATAAGGGGGACGGTATTGTGTATCTGCTCTCTTGCATGAGGACATCTTTGTAAAGAGAAGCTACATCATTAAAAAGAAATCCAATTTAATCCCACAGCATTCTCTGCTATGGTGTGAAATTAAATTTTAATGGCCCATTTTCCCCTACTTGCATTTGACACTTTTTTTTTCTGCAAGCTTGTGTTTCCTCTCCCCTTCCTCTTTGATGAGCCGAGAGGTTTTATGTTAAATGGGAATATCGATTGTTGGAGCTGGCGAGGTGAAGAACGGAGTGCAAATCACACATTAACAGACTGGTGTTGGCTCTTTAAAGTAACACCAGGTAACAATACGGATTTATATATTGTATTGTGTTTCTCCTTCTCATCCTAACCCCCATCTCAGTCTGCGAGACGTCGCGTTCCATCCCAGAATGTCTTTGACCTCTGGCAGATTAAGATACAACTTATCATGTTGCAGGGTGCTGCCACAAAGCATAGAGGTGCACCCATGTGGAAAATTATGGATTCAGCCAAAAGGAACCCACGTTGATGTCTCCGTTTCTGGTGGGAGGGATTTGTGGCTCGCACATGCCCAGTTGATCTGGCCCCAGCCAAGAGTTGACCCAAAGCATCTTCCCTCCCTGAGCGTCAGAGTTGCGGCCTGCCAGCTTTTTGTGTGTGTGAGTGTGTGTGTGTGTGTGTGTGTGTGTGTGTGTGTGTGTGTGTGTGTGTGTGTGTGTGTGTGTGTGTGTGTGTGTGTGTGTGTGTGTGTGTGTGTGTGTGTGTGTGTGTGTGTGTGTGTGCGTGTGCATGTGTCCGCGTCTGTTTGTCGTACGTTGTGTGCATTTGATAGAAGTAGGTCACAATAGAACTGGAGGAGGCACAAGAGGAGAGCAAGTAGCCATGCGAGGAAGGAGCAGAGAGAGGGAGAGAGATAGAGAGAGAGAGGGAAGGAGAGCGAGAGAGAGGGAAGGAGAGCGAGAGAGAGGGAAGGAGAGCGAGAGAGAGAGAGAGAGAGAGGGAAGGAGAGCGAGAGAGAGAGAGAGGGAAGGAGAGCGAGAGAGAGAGAGAGAGAGGGAGGGAGAGCGAGAGAGAGGGAAGGAGAGCGAGAGAGAGGGAAGGAGAGCGAGAGAGAGGGAAGGAGAGCGAGAGAGAGGGAAGGAGAGCGAGAGAGAGAGAGAGAGAGGGAAGGAGAGCGAGAGAGAGAGAGAGAGAGAGGGAAGGAGAGCGAGAGAGAGGGAAGGAGAGCGAGAGAGAGAGAGAGAGAGGGAAGGAGAGCGAGAGAGAGGGAAGGAGAGCGAGAGAGAGGGAAGGAGAGACAGTGAAGGAGAGAGAGAGAGAGAGAGAGACAGTGAAGGAGAGAGAGAGAGAGAGAGTGAAGGAGAGAGAGGGAGAGAGGGGGAGAGGGAGAGGAAGGAGCAGAGAGAGAGAGAGAGATGAGTCCCAGACCCACTTCTCCTCAGACCGGACGTTGGACTTGATCTGAGAGGGATTTAGTGTTTTCCGTGGGATTGTGTTTGTTCCCTCCTCTCTCCCCCTCTCCTGGAGCGGCCTCGGGATTGTTTCCCTGCCTGGGGCCCTGAAGTAAGGGGGGGCGGTCTCGGGAACGTCGACCGGGGCTGAGGGAAGGGTGGGGGGGGTGCAGGTTGAGATCTCCGAGCCTCGCGTGTCGAGCAGCGGGATCCAACCGGCAGAGCGCTCTCTCGTAAAAACCAACACGAGAGAGAACGAGAGCGGGACCCTTTGAAGGGGGAGCGCGTACAGGGGGGACCGCGGGGGGGGGCCCGGTTTATCGCCCTCCTAAAACGGTTCCAGCCGGAGGGTGGGAAGCACTCGGAAGAACAAAGAAGAGTCTTTTGTTCGGGGCTGAAGTGCGTCTGAAACGGGGCGCTGTTGGTGCTTCGTGTGTGTGTGTGTGTGTGTCTGCATCTGTGTTCTGATTGGCTGTTCCCCCGGCCCCCCAGGTGTGGGCAGTCTCCAGAGGACGGCCAGCCAGCGGAGCACGATGACCTACGCGCGGAACAACTACGCCCCCGCCGCCAACTACGCCGACCCCTACCGCCTGGCCCAGTACCGGCCCGGCGACGCCCCCTACGGCCGCCACGGGCCCGTCGCCATGGACGACAGCGCCACACGCTCGCCCTCCATCGACAGCATCCAGAAGGACCCCAGGTACTGTGGTAGAAATTAACCTTACATTCTATGTTAAACTATGATTATTATTAGGCCTACATATCATATAAATACTTTAATAGTGGAAAAGAGCTGATCACCTTTAACCTAGATGTTATGTGCCGTGTGACACCAGTGAGTGGGTCCAGGACATTCTCACCTGATGGGCCATGTGGCACACCAGTCAGAGAGTCCAGTCTACTCCCATTTTGATGTTCTCTCTGAAGACAATGCTTACATTCACACGTGTGCATCATCTCTGTTTGTATAAGGTCCAACTTTTTATTGTGTAAAGGATTGGGGATATAAGGAGCTGTCCGGGATTCATTCGGTAGTGTGTATTCGCGAATACCATTCAGCTTTTTTGTCTCTCGTTTGCGGGTGGCAATAAACTCTCCATCTATACTTGACCTGGACTCTCCGATTCCTCTTTGCTTAGAGCTAGTTGAAGTGAATTAGATAAGTTGTTATTAGAAATCCCACCACACTACACGCACGCACACAGTCTCACTCTCTCTCTCTCTCTGTCTTACTCACTCACTCACTTACTCACTCACTCACTCTCTCACTCACTCACTCACTCACTCACTCACTCACTCACTCACTCACTCACTCACTCACTCACTCACTCACTCACTCACTCACTCTCTCACTCACTCACTCACTCACTCACTCACTCACTCACTCACTCACTCACTCACTCACTCACTCACTCACTCACTCACTCACTCACTCACTCACTCACTCACTCTCTCACTCACTCACTCACTCACTCACTCACTCACTCACTCACTCACTCACTCACTCACTCACTCACTCACTCACTCACTCTCTCACTCTCTCACTCTCTCACTCTCTCACTCTCTCACTCTCTCACTCTCTCACTCTCTCACTCTCTCACTCACCCACTCACTCACACACGTGAACACAGCACGATGTTGTGTATTCTAGTTTTGTGTTGTTGTTTTTTTGCTTCGTTTCAACTGCTATTACTTACTAGTATTATTACTTTTTGTACTATACTATAAGAAACTATCACTATAACTCTTTGTACTAAAAACTATAAGGAGCTATTTACTCATTCAATAGAATGAGCTAATTACTCATTCACTAGAGTAGTTTTATCCAAAGCAACTGTACTGCATAGTTAGACAGTACAGATACAGGTTGTTGTTATGGAGCAGGTAGGGGTAAGACAGTACAGAGACATGTCATTAAGGATTAGATAGGGGTTAGACAGTACAGAGACAGGTCATTAAGGATTAGGTAGGGGTAAGACAGTACAGAGACATGTCATTAAGGATTAGGTAGGGGTTAGACATGTCACTCTGGAATACCCACACGTTAGACTGCATACTTTTGTGGTTTGAACCCAGATCCTTGTGGCTGGGAATCAAACACCATAACTACAACGAGACACGTCAATCTCTACTGGTAACGACTCTTTGGCCACGGCATTCAGTTCTATTGTCACGGTTTGGTGGTACGGTAGTGCTGTAAGAGGATCCACTGGAGACTAGTTAGGCTGACAAGACTTCCCTGTTCTGCTGCATCAACACTGGTATCGCCTTACTCAAAACAGCATAGTAGGACGAGTGCACACACACACAAACGCACGCACACGTACACATAAACACAGACATATACAAACATATACACACACAGACAAACACACACACACACACACACACACACACACACACACACACACACACACACACACACACACACACACACACACACACACACACACACACACACACACACACACACACACATATAAACCGACACACACACACACACACACACACACACACACACACACACACACACACACACACACACACACACACACACACACACACACACACACACACACACACACACACACACACACACACACACACACGTGCGTACAGAGTCTACAGACATATACACACATATACACACACGCACAAACACAAGCTGTGAGCAAGCATTAAGAGTGTGAGACTGAATGCTGTAGTAGGTCTCTGACCTGGCACATTCAGAGTTGTGTTCACATCGTGTTCTGCAGGTCCCACCTCAAACAACACGACGGATCCTGGGTTGGTATGACTTAAAGGGTCCCCGATAAAATAGTTCCCTGTGAAAGAAATAGGCCTGTTCCTTTGTGTCCCCTCCACATCCGATGGCTGTGTTTGTGTCTAGATGTTATCAAGATAAAACGCTGTGTTATTCTGCTAAAACTATTGAGCCTGGATGAAAAGCCCTTTTAAAGGCACCGTTTTAAGTACTTCCAACGGGAATGCTATCATTTGGCTCCGCTGTAAGGAACCGCTAACTCCTCATTTACATACCGTGAACTTTGCAGAGCCGTCTTCCCTTTCCATTAAGCCTCTCTCTCCTGTAACCTTCGGGAGTCAGACCTAATCTCCTAGAACTGACTAAAACCTTCGAGAGTCAGACTTCACCTCTAAGAACATACCGGAAACTTCGGGAGTCAGACTTCACCTCTAAGAACATACTGGAACCTTCGGGAGTCAGATTTCACCTCTAAGAACATACTGGAAACTTCTGGAGTCAGACCTAATCGCCCAGAACTGACTCAAACCTTCTGGAGTCAGACTTCACGAACATACTGGAGTCTTCAACTCTAAGAACATACTGGAACCTTCTGTTGTCAGCCTTTTATCTCCCAGCATTTACTAAAGCGTTCTGGAGGCCGACTTCTCCCCCAAGAATATACTGGAACCTTCTGTTGTCAGCCATCACCTGTAGGAACATACCGGGAGGAAAAAGTACAACTCAAGGGGAGTTTATAATATCGATCCAGACACAGATGTCATGTCCTGGGCTTTAGACCTTAATCTATTCAGAATGTGTTGTGCCCTGCAGAGCTTTAGGAGGATTGGAATACAAACTCTCTTCTCTCTCTTGGTTCTCGCTCTCTGTCCCTCTCCGTCTCTCTCTCTGTTCTCTCCCTTTCTGTCTCTGACTTTCTCTCTCTCTCTCGCTTATCTCTCTCTGTTCCCTCTCTCTCTCTCTGTCTCTCTCTCTCTCGGTTCCCACTTCTCTCTCTCTCTCTCTCTCTCTCTCTCTCTCTCTCTCTCTCTCTCTCTCTCTCTCTCTCTCTCTCTCTCTCTCTCTCTCTCTCTCTCGCTCAATTAGGAAACTAATCATGATGTCATGATTACCCTCTTCCCTCTCACTCCTTTTTTCTGCTGCTCTTCAATTATCTCTCTCTCTCTGTCTTGGTCTGGCTTTCCTTCTCTCTCTCTCTCTCTCTCTCTCTCTCTCTCTCTCTCTCTCTCTCTCTCTCTCTCTCTCTCTCTCTCTCTATCAATGTCTCTTTCTGTCTCTTCTCTCTCGGTCTGTCCCTCTCTCCTCTGTCTCTCTTGCTCTCTCTGTCTCTCTTTTTGTGTGTGTGTACGTCTCTCCATCTCTCTCTCTGTCTCTCTCTCCCTCTCTCTCTCTCCGTCTCTCCATCTCTCTCTCTCTCTCTCTCACTCTCACTCTCACTCTCACGCTCCCTCTCTCTCTCTCCCTCCTGCCTCCTCATTGATGACTGTGTGTGTGCGTGTGTGTGTGCGTGTGTGCGTGCGTCCACAGGGAGTTTGCTTGGCGGGACCCTGAGCTCCCGGAGGTGATCCACATGCTGCAGCACCAGTTCCCCTCCGTTCAGGCCAACGCCGCCGCCTACCTCCAGCACCTCTGCTACGGAGACAACCGCACCAAGGTGGAGGTAGGAGACCACGCCCCTGCCCGTGTGTCTGTCTGCCGTCTGTCTGTCCCACTCTCTCTCTGTCTCACTCTCTCTCTCTGTCTCACTCTGTCTTTATCGCTCTCTCTCTCTCTCTCTTGCGCTCTCTCTCTCACTCCCTCTCCCTCTCCCTCTCTCTCTCTCTCTCTCTCTCTCTCGCTCCCTTTCCCTCTCGCTCTCTCTTTCTTTCTATGAATCAATACTCATCTTGCAGTGCTGATGTCCCCCTTTTACAGCCAAGGCCCGCAGTGAAGAGTGTGTGTGTGTGTGTGCGCGTGTGTGTCCGTGAGAGCATCACTGGAGCTCCAAGTCCAAAGTTCCGAGAGCCTCTTGTCATTCTGAGATCGGCTTGACATCTGTGCAGTTTCACACAGATATATATATATATATGTGTATATATATGCTCACTCACTCACTCACCCACTCACTTTGTTTTTTTATCGGCGTAAACAGACCTCCACCATACAAGCCTTTTTTTTCTATTTGTGTCTCAAAACACAATCCACGGCGGCTATATTTCTATTTCTATATTTTAATGCGGCGTATAATTGAGTACGGCGGTGATTCGATAAGGAAGGTGCAGCCAGCGTCTGCTCGGTCCGGTAGGTGACGAGCCGAGCGTGCTGGCATTAAGTCGATACGGGAGAAAACCTATTGAGCTGAGCCTGGGGGTCTGACGTCATGCGCTGACCACGAGGCCGGGAGCTTTCTGGAGGTCCTGGGTTCGAATGCCGCCACGTCAAGTGCTCTCCTCGGCCGAGACGGACGGTGGACGCTTAAGTTAGTACATTTTACATTTTAGGGCGTTAAGCAGACGCTTTTTTCCAAAGCGACTTAAGGAGAAACAATATATCGCTGTCTGGACAGTAAAGATTTTCATAGAAATGCCAAGCACCAATAATTGCTAGGTTAACCCATTCCCCGCATACAACAAGATAGCTAGGATAAGACAATACACACTGCTAAGTGCCAGTTAAGTGCCAGTACGTACAACACACAATAAGTGCGTAACAGGGGTGTGGTAATAAGGGGGGGCTAATCCTAGGGGAACTCTGAAAACAAGTGAGTCTTATTCAGAGTGGTGAGCGATCAATTAGTAGATCTTGAAACACGTCGCACACAAGGAAACATGCTCGCCCACACACGCGTCCTCTGCGTTCCCACGGTGAAGCCAGGGGGGTCGATGGCTGTCATCTCAGCCCGTCGTTAAAGAACCATCCCACAAACCAAAGGCTTGTCCGCCACGTATCAAACGCTGTAACGATGGGACGGCTTCGACAGGGGGGAGGGGCTGCCGAGTGAGCGGTCGTCAGTTTATGGCGCGTGAATTGACGAATGCAGTTTAACGATCCATGGAAACATCATCGCTCCCACCGCAGAGTACCGACGCACAACAAAACACGCGATTCTGCCGAAAATCGCCCACGACCAACGCGACCGCCGTAGTGAGCGTGACCGGGCAACCCCAACCCCCACCCCCCTCCCCCAGCCTCCTCCGTAACCAAACCCCCTCCCCCCCTTCCAGGTGTGTCGGCTGGGGGGCATCAAGCACCTGGTGGACCTGCTGGACCACAAGGTGCTGGACGTGCAGAAGAACGCGTGCGGCGCCCTGAGGAACCTGGTGTACGGCAAGGCGCTGGACGACAACAAGGCTGCCGTCCGCTCGGCCGGGGGCGTGCCCGCGCTGCTGCGGCTGCTCAGGAAGACGGTGGACGCAGAGGTCAGGGAGCTCGTCACAGGTGAGCCGACTACCGTGTGTGTGGTCGTGTGTGTGGTCGTATGTGTGTGTGTGTGTGTGTGTGTGTGTGTGTGTGGGGGTGTGTGTGTGTGTGTGTGTGTGTGTGTGTGTGTGCATGTGTTTACCTTGTATGTCATTGTGAGGACCTATTTGAGTCAATTGTCTTAACTGCAGTGTAAGCCCTCTTAGTGTGTGTGTGTGTGTGTGTGTGTGTGTGTGTGTGTGTGTGTGTGTGTGTGTGTGTGTGTGTGTGTGTGTGTGTGTGTGTGTGTGTGTGTGTGTGTGTGTGTGTGTAGGCGTGTATATATACCCTATGTATACCGATTCCCCTGACATTATGCTCGCCCCCTGGGAAGCTCAGCGTTGTACTGCTGATCCATCACCACCTCCTCCACCCCCTCCACCCCCCTCCCTCTCTGGGACAGAGTGTACGCGTAGTGTTAGTAGTACACTGCAGCATTCAGCACCACCCGCTCCTTCTCCCCCCACCATGTTGGACACACAGGAGCTCCACCCTTGGATTACTCCACCCTGGGGTTACTCCACCCTGGGGTTACTCCACCCTGGGGTTACTCTACCCTTGGGTTACTCACCCTTATACACACCCTTATTTAGGGTTAAGGCCGGGCGGAACAGAGAGCCTGTGAACAGAGGTGAAGCTAAGCTAACAGCTCACTCTGCTGTGGGTGAAGCTAAGCTAACAGCGCACTCCTCCACTGTGGGGGAAGCTAAGCTAACCGCTCACTCTGCTGTGGATGAAGCTAAGCTAACAGCTCACTCCCTCCGCTGTGGGTGAAGCTAAGCTAACCGCTCACTCCCTGTGCTGTGGGTGAAGCTAAGCTAACAGCTCACTCCCCCTGGTGTCGTTGAAGCTAAGCTAACAGCTCACTCCCCCTGGTGTGGGTGAAGCTAAGCTAACAGCTCACTCCCTGCGCTGTGGGTGAAGCTAAGCTAACAGCTCACTCCTCCGGCTCCCGTCTCCGTAATGTGATGATCCATGGTGCGTGTCAGTGACTCTGAGGCAGAAAGGCCTCCGTGGTGGAGTGATGAGGTTCAGACCCGGGGTTGCCACACTGTTTGTTGGTCGTTAGCGTCTTAACTTCTCGTCTCATGCTTGATGTGACGGGGCCGGGGGAGCCTGACCTAACCCCCCCCCTCCCCCCCACGGCCGTTAGGTTGAGCTGCAACGAGGTTGACCCGCAGAGGAGAGGTTCAGAGGGCTGTGGGTCCGCCCGGTTCTCAGTGTGTGTGTAGCTGGGTCCTGTGTGTTGTTGTGTGTGTGTAGCTTGGGTCCTGTGTGTCGTTGTGTGTGTGTGTAGCTTGGGTCCTGTGTGTCGTTGTGTGTGTGTAGCTTGGGTCCTGAGTGTCGTTGTGTGTGTGTCGTTGTGTGTGTGTGTTGTTGTGTGTTCGCTCTGAGCTCTGAGCTCTGCAAACAGCCGATGAATCCATGTTGGTTGGTTCGGGGCGTGGAGCAGAAAGGAGCCGGCCAAGATGTTTGGCTCGCAGGTGGCTGAGTCAGCCATTCAGTACACGCGCACGCAGCCACGCACGTGCATACACACAGACTCATACCGACACCTACCGACGCACACACACACACACACACACACACACACACACACACACACACACACACACACACACACACACACATACACACACGTACACCCACACAACCTCCACCCCTCCCTAACACACACATGAACACACTCACGCGTTTGCACACAAACAGACACACACAACTTCCACCCCTAGCCTTAATCGCACACATGAACACACACGCACACAAACACAACCCACCCATCCCCCTCTGCAATGGTTTCAGTTCCCATCCCTCCGCCTCCCTGAAGGTAAACGTCGGGCTGCAGAGGGCTGTAGCACCACAGCTCTGTGTGTGGTGGGGCCGCGCCCGTCTCCCCTCTCTCTGCCCCGGTCAGCGCAGCCCTGCCTGGAGCGTCTCCGAGGCTCGCCAGCGTTCAGCTCAGAGCTTTGTGCTGGTTTTTAGTTCGAAGGGAAGAAGGGGAAAACGGCTGTTTAGTGGATAAAGCTCTTCCGACCAGAGAGCAAACGGGCGGTGATCCGGAATGTTCTCATCGTGCGTTTGATCGCAGCACAGGGTCAGCGAAGCTCAAGATCGCACATCTCCTCTCCCCTTTCAATTAAAAGCAAAAGCGAGCCGAAAGGAACGACTGGTGAAGAGGCTTTTACCACGGGCGCCCTCGTCTCCCTCGTCAAGCACGCTGGAAGCTGCTGTGGCTGATTGGTGGACGGGGCCCCGGGTTCAGCGGCCCTGGGGAGCTCTGAGTCGGTGTCTCCGCCAGGTAATCACCGCTGATGAAGACATTGCAGACAAAGACCTTCTCAGCAGGGCGCTCCCAGCCCCCCATCGCCTCAAACCAGTCCGCTAATTGGAACACAGAAAGAACGCCCAGCGTCTCTGTTCGCCCTTTTAAGATAATCCACATAAAACACTGTGGCTGCCTTTGAGTTAAAAAACGAATGAAAATACTGTGGCCCCATTTTAGTTGAAAAAAACATGCAACACTGTGATCCCCTTTTAGTTAAAAACAACTTAAATCAATATACAACACTGTGGCCCCCTTTTTTAGCTAAAAACTACGTAAAAAAAACTTGGCCCCTCTTTTAGGACAAAACTACATCAAACACTGGTCCCAATTTAGTTAAAACTGACATAAAACTATGTAGGCCCCATTTAGTTAAAAAATACATACAAAACCGTGGTCCCCTTTTAGTTAAAAAACGACATAAAGTTTGGCCCCCATTTAGATAAAAATCAAACACTGGCCCCAATTTACTTAAAACAATTGTCTGGGAACTTTAGATACAGGTCCGTAAGGAGCAGCTAGGTGTTAAGGGGGCGCTAGGATGCCAGGTAGACTGAGGACATTGGGGATCGAACAAAGAACCTTTAGAAGTCAAACAACCTAGACCTTATTGGACCATCCTGCCCCCCTGCTGTGAGCAACCTGTGCCCTCTTTTAGTTCCCCTCATGGCATTTAAGTGCATTGCCCTGCCTCTGCTAGTAACAGCTGCTGCACATGCGACCCTTGACCTGCCTCTGGAGTTAGGGGCCAGAGTCTCCCGACGTTGGGACCGCTATGTCCCCTGAACACGAGCCATAACCGGTGTTAAACCGGCTTCGAGCGGAGCGGGTCAGAGCTGTGCAGCTTTCTGTTTGCGTTTGTGGCGACACACACACACACAAACATTGTGGTTGTGCTGATTCCACGTGGGAGCTGTCCGGTTGTTTTAGTCTTGTTTTTAACTGCGAGCGAGACCATGTTTGACTATGAGACGCACGGCAAACATTGGGTTGTTTGTGTTCAAAGGATTGAAAAAGGTCTCTTTGGATGAGACTCAAACCAGACACGGATGGTACTCTCGTCGACCCCTGAACCCTGACTCTAACCGACCCGGACACATGGAGGGCTGCTTTGGTTAGATTGTTATCCGTTTTCTCCCCCAGGAAATCGTCGTCATGATCCATCTATCTTGTGTTATACATTATCTAGCTAATGATAGTGTAATTAATGTGGTCCATTGACGCAATGTCAATATTAGTCTGAGAGGTAATATGAGGCAGTGAGTTAATCATTTCCGAGAGTTTGTATCTGCAGTACATCTGCAGTTTATTCCCTCCAGAAAGAATTTAACTCGTAAAACAACGAAGGCCGACAGTTCACTTTGAATATAGGAGAACCCAGCCTCGTAAATCCCCTTTCCTCGTTGTTTTCAACCAAATATAAGGACCAATCTTCAATGTATGATAAGACAGATGGATAGCCGTCTGAGGTCAACCAGTTCCAACAAGTTCCATTTTGGACCCCACCCTAGTGAGTCCAGACTGACGGACCTGAAGACCTCATCAGTTTCTCCCAGTGCACTCCAACCCCCCACTAATACCAGCAGGTACCATGAAGAAAGTCATTCCACGGGCTAAAGGAGACTAATGGAGCAATATAGGCTTCATCTGGGTCAGGGGGCTGGACCTTCATCTTCATCACTGACTCATCGACTCTCCGTCTGTCTGTCTGTCTGTCTGTCTGTCAGCACTTCTGTCTGTCCTTTTGTCTCTCTGTCCTTCTATCTTTCTTTCTGTATGTCTGTCTGTCGGTCATTTTACACGTCTTTCTGTCCTGTCCCGTCTCTCTGTCTGTCTGTGTGTGTATCGCTGTCTGTCTGTCTGTCTGTCCGTCTATCTGTCTGTCTGTCTGTCTGTGTATCGCTGTCTGTCTGTCTGTCTTACTCTATTTCTCTCTCTGTCTCTTATTTTGCCATTTTCTAGAAGTGTTCCTAACAGAACCGATTCATGACCATTCATCAAAGGTATCACATTGTGAGACATTTTTCATATACAGATGACATTTATGGTAATACCAGTGTCACGCCCGGGTTGTATTTTAGGCTTTATCTTCCCTTTCAAATCCAGATGAGATATTAAATATTAGAATGTAATACTTTATTGGAAGACAGTGAAACTGCAGTATAACTTGAGAGCCGTTAAATTTGGTTGCTCTTTCTGCTGCCGTTCTTTGTGGCCGGCGATGATCTCTTCATCTGCACCGTGTTGACGCCAGAGACACCAAGGCACACACACACACACACACACACACACACACACACACACACACACACACACACACACACACACACACACACACACACACACACACACACACACACACACACACACACACACACACACACACACGCGCTGGGAACCAAGAAGCACGTCCCTGGGCAGAGAAACACAAGCACAAACACACACACACCCACACAGACGCAAAAACATTTGCTCAGACTGTCAGACTTTACTCATGGCACTGCTGAGGTGGCATGGCTGACGCACACACACACGCATACACACACACACACACACACACACACACACACACACACACACACACACACACACACACACACACACACAGAGACATAGACTTCACTATACAAACATAATGCATGTTTACTTAATGTTGCCTCCGGAAGGGAGGTTGTTTCTACAAACAGATTATACAACATATGGGGGGGGGGGGGGGGGATTCTGCTGTGTCTATAGTGTACAGAGAAGACTGGGGTTTGCTTGTATGTGTATAGATATGTGATTGTGTGGTGGTTTGTTTGTGTGTGTGTATGCAGGTTTCTTTAAATCACATTAGTAGATCAATTCAAGGGCAGTTTCCCCCAAAGAGACCCAAAGAGAGAGAGAGAGAGAGAGAGAGGGAAATAACAGCAGTGGAGAAACTAGCAAAACACTACACGGCTGCTCCACGTTACTGCTCACACTTCTGAAATGTTTTGATTGAAATTAATCCCAGCTAAGAGAGAGGGAGGGAGAGGGAGAGAGCAGGAGGGAGAGCAAGAGAATGAGAGAGGGAGAGAGAGAGGGAGAGAGAGGGAGAGAGCAGGAGGGAGAGAGAGAGAATGAGAGAAGGAGAGAGAGAGAGAGAGAGGGAGAGAGCAGGAGGGAGAGCAAGAGAATGAGAGAAGGAGAGAGAGAGAGAGAGAGAGGGAGAGAGCAGGAGGGAGAGAGAGAGAGAATGAGAGAGAGAGAGAGAGAGCGAGAGGGAGAGCGAGAGAGCAGGAGGGAGAGCGAGAGAATGAGAGAGAGAGGGAGGGGGAGGGGGAGCAAGAGAGAAGGAGAGAGAAAGTGAGTAAGAGAGAGAGAGAGAGTGATGGAGAGAGAGAGAGAGACGGAGAGAGAGGGTGAGAGAGGGGGGAGGGTGAGCAACAGAGAAGGAGAGAGAAAGTAAGAGGGAGAGAGATGGAGCAAGAGAGAGGGAGAGGGAGAGGGAGGGAGGTGAAGTGCGGGAGGAGTGAGCGAGCAGGCGAAGAGAGAGAGTGTGATGCTAGCATCTGGGCACGTAGCCCTACAAACCGCCCTGGCACGGCGAGATAAAGAGCCGTGTTTAATACCAGAGCGAGCGGCTGCCCGCTCCGCGCCCCTATGTGCCGTTCTTCTGCGCTCTTTACAGAAATAATGACGAGGGGATCACAAGTTTGCTGACCTCATTAAACACTTTTTTTTCCCCCCATTCCCGAAAGGCTGTGAAAAGGCCTTTGATGAAGTGCAAAAAAAAAAAAAACGGTGCAAAAAAAAAAAAACGGATCAGGAAGAGTGAAAGAGCTGTCTGCTTAATGACCGCTGGCGTTCGTGTGTCTTACCAACAAAGAAACGCAACGTTTAGCGCTGGCACTGCGACTGACTCGCGGCCCGCGGCTCCCATTAGACAGACCATAATAAGCTATAACGCTGGCTTATTTAAACAAAGGCATAGCGGGCAGCATAGGCAGAACAAATACTAGTATGGATACAAAGAGTGTACTGAGGCTTCCGGAAAGCAATTATAGCGTTCCACAGCAAGCATCCATACGTGAAGGTTTACTCAGAGCCCAGCCGCAGCCCGGCTGGTTCGGGCGTCTGATGGTGTTTATTTATTTAGGTCCAATAAGTTTGTCACAATTAAAGAGTGGCGACAATTGCAATAGACAGTGTGCTTAACCAAGAACAAAACTTGGGTACACACGCCGTAAGCACACACAAACGCGCGCACAAACACGCAGACACAGACAGACAGACAGACAGAAAGACACACATGCACGCAAGCACGCACACACGCACGCACGCACGCACGCACGCACGCACGCACGCACGCACGCACGCACGCACGCACACACACACACACACACACACACACACACACACACACGCAGACATGCCTGCCTCCATAGATTAATGTCATGCGTAACAATTCCAGGTGACAACGTGTTTTGTGACACGGCCTACTGCCGACCTCGCCACGTGGGAAACGTTGAATTCAAACGACAGGCTGCATGCTGGGTAATCTCCCCATCGACCCTCCCTCAGATGCCGCAGCGAAGGCTTCCTGCGCGACATGGGAGCGTCGCTTACGGTTACCATGAGTGCCGCTGAACTTTCTGTGACGCTTATGGGAACGTCGGGACGGCCGTTCGTTAGTCTGCGTTAGTCTGCGTTACCCCGAGCCGCGTGTGAGCTTTCAAGCGTCGCTCCTCTCTTACCCGACGGCTCCCTGAGAGCTGTTTACCGTACAACGGATCTGATTTGAATGCCGGAGAATTCCTCCCGGAACATGCACATGCACATCCCGCCGCTACACACACACACTGTGTGTGTGTGTGTGTGTGTGTGAGTTTTCCCAGCCAACATAGTTGTTAGCGGGGGATTCCTGTGTGTCACCGTAACTGCAAACGACAGCCGACAGCAATGTGTGAAGGTGGCGGTTGCAGGAGACATGACTTGACGCGTTTGTGTGTCTGTGTGTGTGTGTGTGTGTGTGTGTGTGTGTGTGTGTGTGTGTGTGTGTGTGTGTGTGTGTGTGTGTGTGTGTGTGTGTGTGTGTCTGTGTGTGTGTGTGTGTGTGTGTGCGTGGGTGGGAGGGTGGGTGTGTGCGTGCGCCTGTGCGTGACTGTGTGTGTATATCTCTGTCGGTCTCTATATGTGTGTGTATGCGTGTGTGTGTGTCATGGGTGTGTGTGTGTGAGTCTCCAAATCTGTGCGTGTGCGTGTGTCATCATGGGTGTGTGTGTGCGTCTCTAAATCTGTGTGTGCGTGCGTGTGTGTGTGTGTTTTTGCTGCCCCAGGCGTGCTGTGGAACCTGTCGTCATGTGACGCTGTGAAGATGACAATCATCCGGGACGCCTTAACCACCATGACCAACACTGTGATCATCCCCCACTCCGGGTGGAGCAGCTCCACCTTCGACGACGACCACAAGCTCAAGTTCCACACTTCTCTGGTGCTCAGGAACACCACCGGCTGCCTCAGGTAACACCAACCCCCACCACCATGACTACATCACCTCCGCCACCACCACCGTTACCTCATAACAACCACCATCACCACTGCTCCACCTCCCCACACCACCACTAGTCCATCACCACCACTGGTCCATCACCACCACTGCTCCACCTCCCAACGCCACCACTACTAAATCACCACCACTAACGCCGCCGCCGTAAACACACGACTGAGCTGAGCACCACCGCCACCTAGTGGTGGATAGCGGGCACTACACCTTGATGCTGCCGAAGCAGCTACTGCATAGGCAAGCTGCTTTGCATAAGTCCACAAAGAACCTCAAATCCAATAAGCTTACACATTATAAGAGGGATAAGGTCAGCTGTACTTCATTCATCAAACACAGCAAAGGTGTGTAGTGTGTGTGTGTGTTGCATACAGCCACTTATCACAAATCGTAAAGTACGGTAGTAGGAAATGTAAAATAGGGATATGCCGAGAAATACTAAAATAACACAGAAAATCGATTGTGTGTCTATGTAGTCCAAATATCCTACAGGATGGCGAGGCATATTTAATGCGTACGTTGATGTTGTTAAAAGTTGGCTGTGCGGTACGTAGTTGAAACGCGTGGCATGGACGTCCTCCTGTGTACTGTTTTGAAGCCGTGGCGTTTTAATAGCCGGTGTTTAGAGTCTGTGGTTCCAGTCCGCTCTTACCGCCTGTTGCTTTGAAGAGCCGCTGGGAAGCGCTGCCTCTAATTGGTGACACCAAGTGGAACTCAATGCGCACGTGCGCGTGTGTGTGTGCGTCTGTTCAAGTGTCCATGTACACACATTTGTGTTTGTGTGTGCAAACTCACATCCTCTTTTAATATGCATTCATATATCATCATGTCTTCAGTAAGTTCACCTGCATTCATGCGTTTCGGTCTTACACACACATAACGTGTGTGTGTGTGTGCCTCTGTCTCTCTCTCTCTTGTTTGTGCGTGTGGCTGTGTGTTTGTGTGTGTGTATGTGTGTCTATATATGTGTGTGTGTGTGTTTGTGTGTGTCTGTGCATTGGTGTGTGTGTGCATGGGTGTGTCTCTGTCTCTGTGTGCGGGGTTCTCTCTATGTGTGTGTGCATGGTTGCGTCTCTGTGTGTGTATGTGTGCCTCCCTCTAATTGTGTGCGTGTGTGTCTGACAGGAACCTGAGCTCTGCGGGGGAGGAGGCCAGGAAGCAGCTGCGTACGTGTGAAGGGCTCGTGGACTCCCTGCTCTACGTCATCAAGGCCTGCGTCAACACCTCCGACTTCGACAGCAAGGTACACAAATACACACACACACACACGCGCGAAATCTTCCCAATGCTTGTTTACGACAGCATGAGTCCAACTCCTCCGCCGAGAACCTTTGTCATAAGCTCAGTCAGCCCTGCCCGCGTGCCGTTGAGCCCCCACGCCAAAGATCAGTGACCTGCTGTAGCGTGCAGCACTGCGGTCTCTCAAGGTTACCATGGAGATGGAAACGCGGTGGATCGTGGCCCATGATCTCTGCCCGGTGTGATTAGTACGCTTCCCATCGTCTGGGACTACGCCCACTCCTTATCGTGTAGTTGACTGTCTATCAAAGACCCTTTTCATTGTCGTGTTTGGGTCACCTGTCAGTTCCGTCGTTGACAATCAAACTGTTCTGGTCTGGTCACTCTGCACTCTGCACACATCTCACTCTGCACACACTGCCAGAGAAAGGAAATCTTAGTCCGGCCTCACATTCCGCCGCTGGCTGGGGGAACCTGGGAATGCGGAAAGCACTTCTCGACAAACGGTCGACAAGCAAGCAGTGTGCACTGCTTGCTTGTCGAGTGCACTGACTGTTCTGCCTCCACTGCTCGACAAGATGTGATACGGTCCGATTCACAGTATTTACATCCACTGATGTTTGGGATCACTGCTGTTGCCAGTGTGTGTTTATGTTCAGTGTTTCGTCTTGGGTTGTATTTTCTATTTAATGAATGATATGTAGTATGATAAAAGTAAAAAGCTTTTCCACTCCTTGTGCTTTGGGCTTAACTAGACTGTAATTTGCCTCTGTGATTAATAATTACTGTAGTTAACATTGTGATTAATACACTACCAGTTGTTAGGAGTCATAAACCGAAAACGAAACAAAGCTGGAACTTGACTTAGGTAGACTATTGACTCTCTCTCTCTCACTCTCGCTGTCTTTCTTTCTTTCTGTCTTTCTTTCTTTCTTTCTTTCTTTCTTTCTTTCTTTCTTTCTTTCTTTCTTTCTTTCTTTCTTTCTCTCTTTCTTTCTTTCTTTCTTTCTTTCTTTCTTTCTTTCTTTCTTTCTTTCTTTCTTTCTTTCTTTCTTTCTTTCTTTCTTTCTTTCTTTCTTTCTTTCTTTCTTTCTCTCTTTCTTTCTTTCTTTCTTTCTCTCTTTCTCTCTTTCTTTCTTTCTCTCTCTCTTTCTTTCTTTCTCAGATCGTGGAGAACTGTATCTGCACCCTGAGGAACCTGTCGTACCGCCTGGAGCTGGAGATGCCCCCGTCGCGGCTGCTGGGGGGCCAGGAGCTGGCCGGTCTGCTGGACGGGGAGACGGCCGACCTGGAGACAGACTCCAGCTGCTGGGGCCGCAAGAAGAAGAGGAAGAAGAGGAGCCTGCAGGAGGACACGGTGAAGAGAGCCAGCTGCACGCGCACATTAAAGCATGCACATGTACACAAATACACACATGGATACACACACATATACACACACGTACGCACCCGCGCATACACACACACACACACATACACGCAGGCATACACACACACACACACACACAACCATGCAGGCGTGCATGCAAACACACATACATCCACACACTTCCACGCAGGCACACACAAACTCACATACACAATTCCACACAGGCGCACACACATGCAAACTCCATACGCACGCACACAAACAAACACATACCCCTATCCCATTTTAATGTCACGTGCCATGATTGCATTCTCCTGAGAAAATGTCTAGTTTGTCCAGTCGTGTTCTTCTTGTCATTGATTCATTGATTCATGTATTAATCCATGCTTTTGTGTGTTCTGCGCGGTCAGTGGGACGGCGTGGGCCCCATCCCCGGCTTCTCCAAGCCCCCCCAGGGGGCTGAGATGCTGTGGCACCCGGCGGTGGTGAAGCCCTACCTCACCCTGCTGGCCGAGAGCTCCAACCCCGCCACCCTGGAGGGGGCGGCCGGCTCCCTGCAGAACCTCTCCGCGGGCCACTGGAAGGTGGGACACCCCCCTCCGCCTCCACCCCTCTCACTCCTCCCTCCTCCACCTCTCTCACTGGGCCCCTTGGGTCGCTCCACTTTTAAAGCCCCCCACCCACAGGAGCAAGTCTAGTACATTCAGTACGAACACCCCCACCTAAAGGAACAGACTTAACCGTTTAGGATAAACGACCCCACCCACAGGAGCAAGTCTAGTACATTTAGTACAAACACCCCCACCTAAAGGAACAGACTTAACCGTTTAGGATAAACGACCCCACCCACAGGAGCAAGTCTAGTACATTTAGTACAAACACCCCCATCTAAAGGACCAAGTCTAGTACATTTAGTACAAACACCCCCATCTAAAGGACCAAGTCTAGTACATTTAGTACAAACACCCCCATCTAAAGGAACAAGTCTAGTACATTTAGTACAAACACCCCCATCTAAAGGAACAAATCTAGTATATTTAGTACAAACACCCCCATCTAAAGGAACAAGTCTAGTACATTTAGTACAAACACCCCCATCTAAAGGAACAAGTCTAGTACATTTAGTACAAACACCCCCATCTAAAGGAACAAGTCTAGTACATTTAGTACAAACACCCCATCTAAAGGAACAAGTCTAGTACATTTAGTACAAACACCCCATCTAAAGGAACAAGTCTAGTACATTTAGTACAAACACCCCATCTAAAGGAACAAGTCTAGTACATTTAGTACAAACACCCCCATCTAAAGGAACAAGTCTAGTACATTTAGTACAAACACCCCCATCTAAAGGAACAAGTCTAGTACATTTAGTACAAACACCCCCATCTAAAGGAACAAGTCTAGTACATTTAGTACAAACACCCCATCTAAAGGAACAAGTCTAGTACATTTAGTACAAACACCCCATCTAAAGGAACAAGTCTAGTACATTTAGTACAAACACCCCCATCTAAAGGAACAAGTCTAGTACATTTAGTACAACCACCCCCATCTAAAGGAGCAAGTCTAGTACATTTAGTACAAACACCCCATCTAAAGGAACAAGTCTAGTACATTTAGTACAAACACCCCATCTAAAGGAACAAGTCTAGTACATTTAGTACAAACACCCCCATCTAAAGGAACAAGTCTAGTACATTTAGTACAAACACCCCCATCTAAAGGAACAAGTCTAGTACATTTAGTACAAACACCCCCATCTAAAGGAACAAATCTAGTATATTTAGTACAAACACCCCCATCTAAAGGAACAAGTCTAGTACATTTAGTACAAACACCCCATCTAAAGGAACAAGTCTAGTACATTTAGTACAAACACCCCATCTAAAGGAACAAGTCTAGTACATTTAGTACAAACACCCCCATCTAAAGGAACAAGTCTAGTACATTTAGTACAAACACCCCCATCTAAAGGAACAAGTTGAGTCTGTTTCGTATATAAACACCACCCAGAGGAACAATTCTCGTCCATTGAGTCTGTATAGCCACACGTGTAGCGAATGAACACATGGGATGTTTGCCCATGTCTGCCACGTGTTTAGGCCTAAAAAATGTTTTTGTTTGGTTCCGGTTTCCAACCGTTTTTTTTGGTACAGCACCTCTTCATTCTGGATGAGCGGATTTTGTAGTAACAACCTAACTATCATTCGCTGCCGCTGGAAAAAAATAAAAAAATAAATAAAATAAATTCCCTACCTACCCATGACCTCAACTGACAACCAACAGGAACCAAACATTTTTTTTTTAGGCCTTAGAGTGCATGTGTGTAGCGTAGCACCGGTACGGTGTGGTTTCTCTCAGTGTCTGCTGGCTCAAATAAATCAAGCTTATCTCCTCCCTCTCTTCATCAGGGGAGCTGACGTCAGCTCCGTGTTCTTACAGCCGTGCACAATAAAGATGGTTTATAGAATATAAAGAGTTTATATACTTTGAATATATTGAATTTACACCTTAGCTCATTTCCCAAACGTTCTACGGTTCCTTTGATTTACCTTTGAGTGCTTTAACCTTTAACCTGTGTCTTTCTTCTATGTGTGTGCGCGTGTTTGTGTGTCTGTGTGCGTGTGTGTGAGCAGTTTGCGTCGTACATCCGCGCGGCGGTGCGTAAGGAGAAGGGTCTGCCCATCCTGGTGGAGCTCCTGAGGATGGACAACGACCGCGTGGTCTGCTCCGTGGCCACGGCCCTCCGCAACATGGCCCTGGACGTCCGCAACAAGGAGCTCATCGGTGCGACACCACCCGGCTACACCTGCCAAACACGCCGTCAATTTACACCGTCAGACCACATTGTCACACTGAACCTTCAAACTACACCATCACGCTACACCGTAACACTAAACCTTCAAACTACACGTCACACTAAACCTTCAAACTACACCGTCACACTACACGTAACACTAAACCTTCAAACTACACCGTCATACTACACCGTAACACTAAACCTTCAAACTATACGTCACACTACAACGTAACACTTAAACTTCAAGCTACACTGTCAAACTACATTGTCACAATACTATGTCACTCTTCCCCTTCTAACTACACCTTCAAACTACACCTCCAAACTACGCCTTTTTACTACACCAGCAAACACATTCAATTTTTATCTTCATACTAGACCTTCAGATTACACGTCAAACTACACTGTCAAACTGCACCTTCAATCATCAAACTACATATTCAAGGTAGACGATCAAACTGCACCATCAAACTGCACCATCAAACTGCACCATCAAGCTACACCATCAAGCTACACCATCAAGCTACACTTTCAAACTAGACCATCAAACTAGATAATGAAACCACACAGTTAAACCACACCATCAAACTACAGCATTGAAAGACACCTTCAAACTACACCATCAAACTAAACCATCTTAGTCCCTAAACTAACCCATCAAGCTAAACCATCAAACTGCCCCCTGCCCTTCCAGGATGCAGGGGGCAAGCCTGGTCTAGTGATTAGATAAGATAAGATGGAAGTGCACCCAGTACCCGATCTACCTTGTAGAAGAAGCCCTCCCCTCTTCCTACAGCCTTAATGAAGTGTTTCTATTCCCTGTGAGTCAGCGTCTACTAAATGAATAAACAGTCGTAGTATACGACCATAGTATCACACACGTCCACGAAGCTGCTGCTTGTCGCTCGGCCCGCAGTCTACATATTTATCTTGGAGAGGTTAAACACTGAATGTAGTTTTTCATTAGTGGGTTCCAGTGTTGCTGACGATGGTGGCTTCGGTTATGCCTGGGGGATGTTGAGGTTTGCAGGTTCAATGTGTGAATGGGAACGATTCAATTAAATGGAAGGGTAAGTCGATAGGGCTGGATCATGTTTGTAGAAGACGGAAAGGGATAGTGG
The DNA here is from genome assembly GCF_026213295.1 of Gadus chalcogrammus. NCBI lineage: Eukaryota > Metazoa > Chordata > Actinopteri > Gadiformes > Gadidae > Gadus > Gadus chalcogrammus. The sequence goes on from NC_079431.1 coordinate 3,914,680, forward strand.
TTCTGTTGTGTTCGTGCAAATACAGTCATCTGACTCCTCAAAGTTGGGTCTGATCTCTTTACGTGTAGAGAACATCCTATGTGGTCGAATGAACCACACTAGGTTCTGGAAATAGGAGAACACGAGACCCATTGTGTCTGTACTAGAACATATTGCTAAATATATATATAAAACAAAAACCCTCTTGTCTATTGCACAAACAAACAAAACCTGTTTTCAGTTATAGTCAACAAAAACCACTGAATGCCCACTATTCAATATGCAAGTTGAACCGGTTCCAGCTATTTCCAAAAAGTATTTCAATTGTTTCATGAAAACCGGCTCACTAGAGTGTTTTTATGTGCTGCTCGTGGTGTAGAATTAATGAGAAGTCTGAGGTGTGGCTTGGCATGCACTCACGCCTGTAGGCAGAGCTGTGTGTGAGTGCAAGTGTGCATGTGTGTGTGTATGTGTGTGTGTGTGTGTGTGTGTGTGTGTGTGTGTGTGTTGGAGGTCTGCGGGTGCATACTAAGACCTTGCAGGATCAACTCGGTGGGACTCAGAGTAAGGCGAGCGGGGTAGAGCGGGGTTTATATAATGTCAGCATATGCAGATTCCCAGGGACAGGAAAGCAATGTCAAAAAAAAACAATGGTGGGCTAAGCCAGAATCTGAATAAAAGCGTCATTATTGAAAGCACACATTATGGTCCCGGTCACCTGGGGCTGGCACTCCCTAATGCATTATGTAACGCGCACAAAACATTAGTAGTGAGTGTCTGTCCACCCCCACAGGGCTCAACGGCCGCATGCACCCCCACACCTCCTCATCTCTGGTGACTTTACCTTTTAGTGGATCTAGTGTGAAACAGGACTTCACCTTTTGGTGCACTAACAGGACTTTATCTTCTGGATCTAGTGGACTAGCATGACTTTACCTTTTAGTGGATCTAGTGGACTAGCATAACTTTACCTTTTAGAGGATCTAGTGGACTAGCATGACTTTACCTTTTAGTGGATCTAGTGCACTAGCATGACTTTACCGTTTAGTGGATCTAGCTTGACTTTACCTTTTAGAGGATCTAGTGCAAACAGGAGTTTAGCTTTTAATGGATCTAGCATGACTTTACCTTTTAGTGGATCTAGTGGACTAGCATGACTTTACCTTTTAGTGGATCTAGTGGACTAGCATGACTTTACCTTTTAGTGGATCTAGCTTGACTTTACCTTTTAGAGGATCTAGTGCAAACAGGAGTTTAGCTTTTAATGGATCTAGCATGACTTTACTTTTTAGAGGATCTAGTGCAAACAGGAGTTTAGCTTTTAATGGATCTAGCATGACTTTACCTTTTAGTGGATCTAGTGCACTAACAGGACTTTACCTTCAATCATCTAGCGGAATAACCTTTACCTTTTAATGGGTTGGTCCATACCTATGTCTGCTTCTTCTGTTTATCGTTCTCCTGTTCTGACCTTCTGGTTCACCCCATCCCCCCCCCCCCCGCCCCCCCCAGGTAAGTACGCCATGCGGGACCTGGTGAACCGGCTCCCCGGGGGCAGCACCACGCAGCTGTCGGACGAGACGGTGGCGGCCGTGTGCTGCACGCTCCACGAGGTCAGCAGCCGGAACATGGAGAACGCCAAGGCCCTGGCCGACACCGGCGGCATCGAGAAGCTGGTGAACATCACCAAGACCCGCGGGGACAGGTGGGCGCACGCACGCACGCACGCACGGATACACAGACGCACACACTCTCTCACTCTCTCACAGACTTACGGACACACATACACACATACACACTCTCACTCACTCACGCACAGACTCACTCACTCACTCACTCACTCACTCACTCACTCACTCACTCACTCACTCACTCACTCACTCACTCACCCACTCACTCACAGACACACACATGCACACACTGTCTCACTAACTCATAGACTTACAAATACACTCACTCTCACTCACACACCCACTCACTCACTCACTCACCCACTCACTCACAGACACACACATGCACACACTGTCTCACTAACTCATCGACTTACAGATACACTCACTCTCCCACTCACACACCCTCTCATTCACTCACTCACTCACTCACTCACTCACTCACTCACTCACTCAATCATGGATCACAAGCACATGCACACTCTCTTACTCACTCACTCACTCATCGACACACACACAATAATAAACATCGTCATCATAATTCATAATAATAATCATGATTATTAAGACAAGTCAAGTATATTTGTATAGCCTTTCATCACAGTTACATTCGTAGAGACAGTCTTCAGAGGCCACATTAGACCAGAGTTGTCTTTATTTATAACTGCACCTTTTATAAAGAGGTGTTAGAATGTGGAGCAATACTAAATCAATCGGCAACACAACACTGGCATGGCAGTAACACTGTACGGATAAAGACAATAGTGAGAAGCTAAGAACCATGAATGTGTGAACCATGACTAATGGGACTGCAGTACCACAGCGCACAGCGCTCCTAACCGCTCTGACACGAAACCAGGCTGCGCACGCACACACACACACACACACACACACACACACACACACACACACACACACACACACACACACACACACACACACACACACACACACACACACACACACACACACACACACACACACCCATTCATTAGCGCTCTGCGCGGGGACCTCTCGGTGTAGGAGCAGCCTCAGCGTCCCTGACACCTCCCGGAGCACGCTCTGACACGCAGCACTGCTCTGGGAACACGGGGGAACAGAGGCTCCGCCCTCGCCCCGGGGAAGGTGGCGGCGTACATGACGTGGTTTTTTTTAAAATGTACCACTTCCCAGCGGAGCGGTAGGACAGCAGCTATTTCTGCTCTAGCACCGCCTGGAGGTACATTATTCACTCATTCATATTCATGTGTTCGGTCGTATACACTGCGGGGGGGGATATTGGCTGAATAATGGATTGTGTAGAATGCGACCCCGTGACCTCCGGTTCCTCCGTGCCTCAGGTACTCGCTGAAGGTGGTGAAGGCGGCCGCGCAGGTGCTGAACACGCTGTGGCAGTACAGAGACCTGCGCACCATCTACAAGAAGGTGAGGAGGACGCCGCACTGCATGCTGGGAGAATGTGCGCGCTGGTCGACGGGCTCGTTGCTGTAGTATGGCGCCCCCTTGTGGAACACTGCCAGATGGACTTTTTTTCTCGGGAGTTGAATAACAATGGCTTACTGAGGCATATAAAATATATCTGGAATCATTTATATCCAAGAATTTCGAAAAATAACATTTGCCACAATTAAATGGTGAGCATTTAAGGTTTTACAAGATGCATTTTTGATATATGTAACGGATCAATAACCTCATGACCTTAATAAATTAATAAAGTAAAACTGTTGAGCTGTCCATAAACGTAGTGAATGCAGGCAGCCTGGGCGTGCTACAAGAGGCAGAGAGACTATTATAATAAATAATATCCAGATCATCTGTTTCAACATCTTGTTGGTCCTGTCTGTTTGATCAGGACGGCTGGAACCAGAACCACTTCCTCACCCCGGTGTCGACCCTGGAGCGGGATCGGTTCAAGTCGGCGCCCTCCCTCCCCACCGGCTCCATACAGATGTCCCCCGTCAACCACACCGGTAGGTCCCGACCCCTGACCCCGCGCACCAGAACCGCGTGACGACGGCTTACAATACACCACAGATGAATCATGCCGACCGATGGGGTGAACTCTACCGGTTGGACCACCGTTGAGTACCCAGGAGGATAGTGTACACTCGACTCCCAGTCTAAACACACTTAAAAATAGCACTTATCATCATCATCATCATCATCATCATCATCATCATCATCATCCTTTAGCATCTTATCCTAGCTATCTTGTTGTATACGGAGAATGGGTTAAACTAGCAATTGTGTGCTAGGCACTTGTTTCTATGAATATCTTTACTGTACCGACAGTGATAGATGCATATATGTTTTTCTATCTTCTGACAAATCTATTTATTGTAAGTTGCTTTGGATAAAAGCGTTTGCTAATTGCCCTAAATTAAAAAAATGCAAATGTAACGGTTTTGGGTTCAGTCCCCAATGTCTAAAGTCTACCAGTAGGCATTATCGAGCAAGACGCACCCAAACCCCTGCATTCTCCTTTGTGGCCTGTACTTGTATATCCACTGCAAAATCGCTTTGGACGAAAGCCTTAGCGCTAAAACGTCTGGATAGTGAGTTAATCCAAATAAACCAACAGAGCACACTGCAGTAGACCATCGCTGAGGCGCAAGTAGAACACTAGGGCCTAAACACTAGGGCCTAAACACTGGGGCCTAAACACTAGGGCCTAAGCACTGCAAAATAAACTGGTTCGTCCTTCCTCCCTCCCCCTGGTATAATGTAGTCCCGTTGTGTCTCTTCCGTCCCAGTGGGGAGCACCGTCTCGTCGCCTGCTGTGCTGGGCATCAAGGAGAGCCACTCAGAGTACCAGAGAGCTCCCTCTACTATGCAATTTTATAACCACCAAGGGGACAACAGCAGTGTACATAAAAACCAATACACAGGTACAGTATTTCAGCACACACACACACACGGACACACACCGTACGCACACGCTCGTGGACACACATGCACACACACTGTTGCACACACACACACGCGCACACACACGTGGACACACATGCACACACACTGTTGCACACACACACACGGACACACCGTAGGCACACGCACGTGGACACACATGCACACACACTGTTGCACACACACACATGCACACACAAGCGCGCACGCATGTGCACGTGTACATGCACACACATGCACACACAAAAACCTGCACAAACACATATCCACATGCGCGTCACACACTGGTGCGCACACGCATGCACACACATGCACACACATGCATGCACACATGCACCCACACGTGCACACCCACACATGCACACACAGCCACACACAGGTGGCCACTGGGCGGCCTGCCTTCCCACAGGGCCTCGGTCTCTCCATGAGGGCTGAGGAATTTAATTCAGCCCGTGTGCCGTTTGCAGCGGTCTGTAATCAAAGGGACCCCCTGAGGGCCTCTCTTCCATTTCACCCCTCAGTGCACTCCAAACGGATTCCATGCCCTCCCCACGCCCCACGGCCCTGTGCCAACACCGCCAGCACCACCACCACCACCACCAGCCTACGCCCCCTCCACCCCTCCACCCCTCTCCCTCATTAACCCTACCCGGGCCTGGTCGCAAGTAGATAGCTGCCACTTTAGAGAAGCACCACTTAGACCTCTTTAGCTCTCCGTGAAGGGGCTCGCTCGCAGCTGAAGGGGGCGTCCAGTCATTTTCCCCCCAGTGCTCCACAAAGCGGCCGTTGTGAAGCCGTCTGAGATGGAGGGGTGGTGGATAGAGGCAAGAGCAGGGGGAGTGGCTGAAACACTGTCGTCGAAATGGTAGAAGAGAATATATTTATATATAGAGGGAGAGAGGGATAGAGAGAGAGAGAGAGAGAGAGAGAGAGAGAGAGAGAGAGAGAGAGAGAGAGAGAGAGAGAGAGAGAGAGAGAGAGAGAGAGAGAGAGAGAGAGAGAGAGAGAGAGAGAGAGAGAGAGAGAGAGAGATGTAGGGAGAGGGAGGGAGAGGGAGATATGTAGGGAGAGGGAGGGAGAGGGAGATATGTAGGGAGAGGGAGGGAGAGGGAGAGAGAGCGAGAGAGAGAAAGAGAGAGAGATATGTAGAGAGATGGAGAGAGAGACCAAGCTTGGGTCGGGCGCAGAGTAAACAGGCCGTGCTGCAGCCTCAACATTCCCCAGAACCACGACGCCAAGTGGAAAATGAGTTCCAGGATTCCATTGCGCTGGGGTCGGAAAATGGCCATCCTGCGGGCTCGGGGCGAGAACCGCTCGGCGCCCGAAGGCCCCGTTCCATTACCTGCTGTTGTTCTCGTGCCCCGCTCGGCACAACTCTTTCATGTTGCTTTATTAAACACAGACAGAGGGCCTGCAGGCAGCGCTGCACTCCTCTTCACCACGGTGACATTTCACTCAGTGCTGCTGCATGCAGGGGGAGAAAAAACAAACAGGTTCTGATGCGTTGCGTGTTTCCTCGTGTTTCTCCCTCCAGGATCGGGGAAACCGTCGCCGCATTACTACAGCTCGCCCACGAGAGAGGAGCCCAGGAGGACGCAGGTGAATGTGATCATATCGTAGTGGGGAACGGAACCGCAGCCTCCGCTTCCCTCCCCTGTTATGAACTGCTCGATATTCAGGACGTGTTCTTACTTCAAGTACTTTCCTGAAAAACAAAAAAAATAAACCCAGCTCTGTTTATACTCGGACGGTAAGCTCATCCGTCCACAACAGACCAGGAAGGGGGGGGTGGGGGGGGAGGGGGCGTTGTTATGCTGGTGAACAGGGCGTCTGTGACCAAGGGCCTGTCGGCCTTTGTCTGACCAGGAGTGCGTGGGACTGCTGGAACACTTTCCTTTTCCTTTTTATCCTCGACCCGTTGGTGGAAGACATTGTACAAAGTGCTCTTCTCGCAATTTGCATCCAGATTGAAACTTTTAGAAGCCATTGACGTCGACAAAGTGGTAGATATAGTTCAACAAACCAAAAGAGTAAAACGGTGTAGCACGCAATGCACTCAGTAAATATCGCGCTTAAAATAATACTTTTTTTGGTAGTTCATCATCAGATATTAGTTCTCATTCTGTAGCGTTTACCTTACCACCCTTGTTGACCTTGATCCGGTTCCTATGACCGTCAAAGTCCATCTCACCTGAAACTATGTTGTGTCCCCGGTCAAAAGCCATCCCACCCAGTCCTCTGTGGTGCCCCCTGTCCTGTCCCAGTCCATCTAAAACTCAGTGATCTGCTGTGTCCCCTTGTGCAGCCGGTGTACTACGCTGAGGACCCCGGTCGGAGGAACTATGAATCCTACAGGATGTACCTGCAGCCCCCCCGGGGCTACGACGAGCCGTACATGGACGAGGTCATCACGTATCCCCCCCCCGCGGCGGCCGACTACGCTTCCCACCACCCCCACGGACTCAAATCCACCACCAACTACGTGGACTTCTACTCTAGCACACGCCGACCTTCCTACAGGGCGGAGCACTACCCCGGATCCCCCGACTCCTGGGTATAGGTCTCGGGGGCGGGGGGCGGGGGGGGGGGGGGGTCTAGCAGCAGTGATGATATGAGGAACCCCCTTCTCCACCGGCTTTCAAACAAGATTTAATTCGCCAAGAATTCGTCGACTCCGACGCTGAAAAAAGACGCTGGAGGTGGGGAAGGGGAAAGAACTAACTGATGAACTCTTTCATGAATCTTTGTGTGTGTCTGTGCGTGCGTGTGCGTGTGCGTGTGTTGGTTGTCAAGTGAATGTGGCGGCGAGTGAGTTCAGAACCAGATGAGAGAGGGAGGACGTGAATGTGAGCCTAAAGAAGGAAAACAAGGAATGTTTTTTATTAGTTTGAAGACCATCCAGTGGGTGTGTGGACGACGGCGGTGTTCAGGGCGTGGTTGATTTGAGGAGCGAGCGTCCTACTCTGTCTAGATGTGTTGGGTCTTTATTTACATGGGGATGTGTAGGTACATGGGGATGTGTAGCAGAGATGTGAGCGGCGTGATGCGTCATGTGATGAGATATGTGAGGCCAGGATGGAGGATGTGTACGTGTACGTGATTGGTTCATGAACTCATATCTGTAATCAAATTTAAAAAAGAGATACCAATAAAAAAGTCAACTAATGTTAGTTTGTACAGAGGGATCAAAAAGTGTATTGTTCTGAATGTGGAAAGTCTGTGTGTATGCCTTTTGAGTCTTGTACATTTTCTTCTGTTTTACTGTAAATACAAAGAAAGAAAAATCATGTTACCTACTTTGAAAACTCATCAGCACTGTTGTAAAGAAACAAGTGTCCCACGTTAAAACTCTATAGATATATATAAGTAGTGTGAGGCAAGGAGAGATCATAACTCAACCGTGCAGCAAAGGTAATAAAAGTTATCTTGTTTTTTACATGGATTGTGTATGTGTAAGCGTTTTTGTCACACAACAAATACAGCATTCATTTTCCATACCACACATTTCTTTGCGTATTCATTTTTTGCCTTCTCACCATACTCAGTGGTGGTGCACTGATATTTCTCTGCAGAATCCAGCAGAAGCAGTTGTAACTGCTCACACCAGTGAGAAGTGATCGCTTGCATCATGTTTGTATGCTGCAATCGTGTGTAGCTTCTATAAATACAACTGAATGGAGATCATGAAATGTAGTACCTGAAAGACAAGTCAGAAGTTTCTTCAACCAGATAAATCTTCCTAGCTGTGAATGTATTGAAAAGGCGGCATTTTTCTAAGCCTCTATTTTTCTACAAGTACAATAATATTCACAGTGTGTCTTATTTCATTTGTGTAGAACTGTTGGTCTATGTATACATTTTGCCAATCTCTTTCCTACCCAACTAAAGGCTTACCTTGGTCTATCAATTTTATTTCTGTTGAATTTTTCTGTAGATTTGATTTCAGAATTACTTATGATAAATTATTGTAGGCTACTTCCTCCCCCAGTCAAACTATAGGTCCAGTGAGTTAAGAAAGTTAAGATGGCCTAACCCACGTTTAACCTCATTGGTCTTCAGAACCACAGCTATGTGACCCTAAATATATTGCACACTTGACGCTTTAATCAAAAGATGTGTAAGAAGTGATAACCTATTTGATTAGTTGATGATGCAGCGTTTAAGGAGCACCATCCCGTTGCCAGTCTCCTAATCCGGCAACGACAAACTCTAGGCCACATCCCTAACCTGGCAACGCCCCAATCGAGGCCACACCCCCATCCACGAACAACTTCTACCAGTTCAATTCAGGACGTCATAAAGTTTGGGTATAAAGGAGAGTGGGCGTTGTGTTTTGGTATTTTCCAATTGTTGAGACATTTTAAAATGGTGCTGCAATCGAAATCGGGAGTGAAAGATGCTTCTCGTCTGAAAGCTGGCCATCCTCCTGCAGGTATGTTGGTGTTTTAAAACAAAAACCTACATTTCATCTAGATGCGTTTAGGACGCGGTTCAGAATGTTTGCAAAGAACTGTCGAACTTCGTCGAATTAGTCCTGCAAACAACAACAACGTGTTACACATGCGTATATGTATCCAACGTGCTTATATTGTACGCTACTCTCTATGCAACATAGAGAGTGATGCTGCACTGCAACGGGCTAACTTTGCACTTTATCAGTACGATGCTTAAAAATAAACCGTATCCTAATCCCCGTACTTGTATCTCCCTTCGTACCACAATAACGTGTAACTTGTATATTTCTGAGAAACGTGTATTGGTATAGGAAACTTTTCTGTTTATATTTCGTCCTATATTCTGGAAGTTGAGGTTGAAAGGTCCCATCATTGCGGTGCAGCATCAGGTGGTCGCTCGACGAGGAGACACGATGTTCTTTCTGAACTCATGATCAGGTTCTGAATAAACAGGCCTACATGTCGCGTATTGTTAACGCACAAAAATACCCTTTACGTTTTAAAAACGCACGCTTTAACATAAGGGAAGCTCTTCTATTTTAGTTTTATGCTTTTAAAGCGGAAGGGTTGCGAATGTGTCCCTTGATTTTTTTTTTTTTATTGTTTTCATCTGATGGGTGCAGTATGTGCCGTCTAGTATAAAAACATCAGCTTGCTTCCCCTTTCCACTCTGGTTTTGGGGAGTTTTCCCCTGACTAGTATGAAGACATGTGGTTGTGGGTCTGCTGGGTGTAGGCCTGGAGGTTTGTGATAAAGGCTGTAGTGGAGGATGCGGTTCAAAAAAGCTATAGTAAAGGTTTGTGATAAAAGATCTGTCTTTATGGTCCACAGTGATGGCTGGGGGGAAGCGAGTGGCGAAGAAGGCCTTTGAAGACGGTCATGGGATTTCTGAAAGGGAGACTAAGAGGACGGATAAACCAAGGTATTTATGTTTTGCGTGTTCTTTTTTTAGTTCCTGCTCACAGAAAGTGCTGAGAAAAAAATTGTTTGGTACAGAATGTGAATAGTGGAAGCTTTTTTTTTATTGGGGCCATTCCGTCAAGATCAGGTAGAACTTTTTATGTCCCTGCCTTAACAGACACTGTTGCCGTTGTAGGTCCCTCGCCCTCTACAGCAGAACCCACCAAGTCAGCATTCTGCTGGCCGGGAGCCTTGGCAAGGTAGGACCTGGTCAACACACAACGACGTATGATAAATAAACACCATTACTTTTTCTCCCAACATGAGTGTTAAAGCGACTGCAAGTAATATTCAAGAGTGGTGTTGGGGGAAGACTTTGAAAGTCAACTACCACAAGAATGTCTCCTCCCTCCCATTGCTGTTGTGCCGTTGAAAGTTGTTTTGTTCAGGGACCTGTGATTGACAGGCCAGATGCAATGCGCAGGGTGTGGTCTAAAATCTAACGGCTGTTTTTTTTTTTTCTTCTCACAGCTTATATCAGCTATAGATAAGGGATGGCTTTGCCATTTCAAACAAAGCGCTCAACTAATGGCTCTTGAATCTTTGCTACAGCACTTAAATTTGCAACGTGTTAGAACAAGCCCCTCCTAGTTGGTAGTAAATTAAACAAACTCCCAGCATGGTATTATCCTATCTAACTGGCTTCGCAGCTGAGCTAAGCCAACCAGCGTAGCTCGACTTGGTGTTGTGAGTGGGAGGGGTATTCGGAGTGCTGATAGGACGATTCTGGTATACAAAGGGTTACGGGCTGGTCAGCTTTATTTTATTTTCGTAGACTTTCAGTTGTAGGATGTGATTTTATTGACGCCTTTATCAACCTCACTATTGATTAGCATTGACCTCAGAGATGCTCTGCTAACTTTAAGCTACGAGCAAGTCAAACACGTTTCATCATGCTAAGGCTGCTCTTTGTATAACGGTCTCTCTTTCGTCCACAGATGGGTCATGAGTTCCCAGAGACCCAGGTGAGCGTGAGACACGCCAAGGTGCGTCCGGCAGCGGAGAAGACCCACGCTCTGAGGAGCTTCGGCATCCAACAGCCCAGGAAGTGTTGCAGTAGCAATAGCAGGGGGTTCTTCTAACTCGTGTCCCTGACAGGAGTAGTGACGGTATGGGTGGACTGTGAACGGGGGTGGGGGGGGGTGATTGAGGCCACAATGGCGAGCCCTAGTAGGCCGTTTTGTCTGGTCGACGTAAGCTCTATTATGTAGCGTGTTAATGCTGAAGCTGCACTTGCAGGGGCTTGTCTAGAAAAACATGTACCATTGTTTAATGTACAATTTGTTGTTTGCATTTGACTAAAAAGAACGTAGGCGTTATGTATAGTTGAAAACGCATGGCTATGTAGTGCGACTTTTCTACACTTTTATGTGTAACTGCATAGCACTTAATAATGGCTTGAATAAACTCGCTTGGCTTTAGCACACTTGTGTCTCGTTTGTTTATCCTGCTTGTTTCACGACGGCCACTAGATGGCAGTAAAGGCAAGTGTTGGACCTTGGGGGTTCAAACAAGGTGTAAACGATGGGCTGCCTTTTTATTTGGTCATATTGGAATCGCCTGGTCCCCTTTTGACATATTCATACAGATACTTCGGTTGATTTCTATTTGATAAATTATATTTTGTACAATTCCAGTTAACTTAATTAAATTGCAGCTGAACAGATGAGATTTAAATTAAAACGGTTCAACCCATTAGTAAAAACTTAATTATGGGCTACAACATAATGAAATTTGGTCTAGTTTTAATTGCGTTATTCGTGGAAAACGTGTGTTGGAATAACCCCACCAGTGATGTTGAAAGTGAGCAGCGCAAACTTTTCTGGCTTTAATTTCCTCTTGCCACTAACGAGAACAGGCGCTTTAACGGCCCTCAAGGCTACAAGATGTGCTGAAGGAGAGCTGCCAGGTTCTGAGACCGGTATCACCAGATGGCGGGGCTGGGGAGGTGACGCTGAGGTGAGTCCGTCTTTGTTCTGTGTTCTCCAGTCAGGCGTCGCTGCTTGGTTGCGACACACGGCCTTTTTTTTCTTTTTTTATGCTTTTGGACACCTGGATGTGGCTAATGAACCAACCAGTCCGATGTTATGAATAGCCATGGCTGGTGGTTTGTGGTGTGAACCAGCTTTAACCTAGCTCATAATAGTGTGTGTGTGTGTGTGTGTGTACCGGATATAGTAACTTCCTGTTATAATTTCTGTATCTGTCTACCTCCTTGGTTATAAAAGCCAGCAAAGGTTCAGTCTGTAAATCTACCAGAAATAAATGGTACTTATTCATACCCCTTTGTAAACAGAGCTACTGACCTCTGTGATGCTGGTGGCGTTTACACATTCCCCAGTACGACACCTGTGTGTTAAGCAGTCCTCCGACGCTCTACTGAGGACAGACCCATGGTGGTCCTGTGGCTATAGCAGACACAGACGGTGTGTTTTGCTGTCAGCGGCTGCCCCTTCCCAGCCATCAGAGGAGCCCAGGATGGCACCAGACGTCAGACTTCTTGGGAAAACTCGGATGATCAAGTCTATTTTAACCAGGCCTCACACAGAAGTGGGATGGTTTATTTGATGTGCAGTGATGATGAATTCGGTGCCATTTAATACAAACGCTGAATATTACTTTCTTTCTGTTAATTTTATTGTTGCTGTATAACTTTTAAAACAACTTGGTAATGAATGAAAACTACTGTTTTTAGCGCATTCTTCCTGATGGTGTCGCTAAAGGGCTATCGGCGTGATATCCACCTACACACTTGTGGTTGGATGAATAAATCAAAGTGTGTTCAATAAATCCAGTCGGCCTGCGTCTGATATTTTAATAATCGACGAGGGCGCCAACTACGTGCAGATACTCTCACCGAATATCACTTGAGGCTTGATTCATTGATTTTTATGCGGGAGACCCACAATAAGGCCCACATGGGCTCTACCAAATAAAAATTCGTTTAAATAAAGTATATAAGACTTATTTTTAATAGCCTTGGTTTTAACCAACATCCACCTGGAGTAGGCCTACCACTAATCTACGATAGAAAAAAAAAAAACGTATGCCACGCCCACATCAGAATAATGCAATTTTGGAGAAAGTTCATTATGTGAATAACCCACATGGTCTTCACATATTTAGTCGACGGAGGAACATGCAGAACTGCAAAAGTTTCCTACGAATATGGGCGGGATGACATAACCCACACCTGATGGCAAGCAGACCTTTTTAAACCACGTTTAATACTGAACCCATTGCGTCAATCCGGTAGCTCCCCGGGCTGTATGCGTATGTAGCTCATAGTGGCTCAACACTGCTTGGATCCCTGGGCTCCATGCACACGAGGCATGCCCTGCCCACCGGTAACCAGCCCGATGACCTCATGAGGTCTAGTGCGGGAGGAGGAGGAGCCGTCGCCGGGACCGACCAACTAGTTCATCAGTGATTTCATGTGGAGATAAACGTTGGGGAAAAACTTTCTGGACTTGGATATCCATGACATTTCTACGGTATGTGATTTAGTTTTTGTTTTAATCGACTTAGCGGAACTGGGTCGTCAAGTGTTTAGTGTTTGTTTCAAAGTCTGTAAACTATGGTTGTGGGGAGTTGGGGGTCCGTCGGAGGAATGTCGGGACATGTCTCCCGAGGAGGCGGCTATCAGAAGGGGAATGATTGACAGCGACAATGCGTTTTAAAGTTATTCACAAGTTATGTTCCTTATGTTCATTCCACGTTTAGTCTGCATGATAACAGCCAAGCAATATTCTTACACCCCCTTCCCCGTGTATGAACGTGATAATGCTTACACGCCCGACCGGCTGATAGAGAACTTTACTGGATGGTGTTTGAAGCGAGCAGGATAAACCTCGCCTAGCAACACACACACACACACACACACACACACACACACACACACACACACACACACACACACACACACACACACACACACACACGGCAGACGCACTGGCTTCATTTTAAATAATGTGGTTTAAAAATGTCTGCTTGCCGTCAGGTGTGGGCTATCATCCTGCCCTGTACACATGCTATTATTAGGAAAGTGTTGGAAAGACCATGGGTTATTCACATCATGAACTTTCTCCTAATGTAAAATGCATTGATTCTGATATTATAATACATGACTATAGTAGCCTAGCCATACGTATAAGTGGTGGTAGTAGGCCTGCTCCTGTTCAATGCTGGCAAATAATTATGCTGCTGTAATTAAAGATAAAATGTGGTGGGTCTTAAATCAGGAGCCGGAGGAACTAGGTTCGGGGACTATAATCACTATCGACCACATGTATTGAAGTTTGACCGCTCACCGCTGCGCGGATGCGGAGACCCAGCTGGGCTCTTTGAAGCCCAGGCTCCTTCAGTACCTTCGATCTAGTGAAATGTCAGATTCTGTTTCGGTCATCAGAGGCTGATGAAGTCATTATGGCTTAACCGTCATTCTTAGGTGTTACCGGCCTTTTAGCCTGCGTCAATGCAACACAACTATATATATAACAGTCCCACATATCCCAGCAGAGACTTCTTCAGTTTATGAATTGATACAAGCTGTCATCAAGAAATATTAAGTCTGGCAACTATCTCAGTCTGGCAAGCACGTGTTGTGTAACTAACGTGTAATTATCTACGATTAGTACTATTATCTTCAAAACCTCCACCACTTTCCTTTAATTAGTATACTTCCACCAAGCATGGCTTTTTGTTGTAGATCTGGATCAGCCAAGCTACCTTGTCAATCATAAGCTGATCAGGAACTCCTATAGTTGCGGTGAATGTGAGAGTGGCGATGTATAGGCTATACTTCAGGGCATTCCAATCCATTGAAGTGCCTCTGGCGGCTCTCTGTATGCGTCTCCAGAGCCTGGTTCCCATGGTCCTCAGCCAGTTGGCTGGTGACAGGTGCTGCCTTCACCAGCACTGCTTTGTTATGGCGCAGGAGCGAGAACCAGCTGATGCCACTTGTGCTCTGACCTGAACCAACTTTAGGGTTTATGGTGAATGCGATGTGTACAGACATTGTGGGCCACTACATGCAGAATCGATTTCCTTGGGTTTAGGTCAGCCATTTTGCTGACCCGTGATGAGAGCCTGTAAAGGGATATGTTTTTATTTATTGTTTTCTGTACAACAACTATGGGTAGACCAACCACAGCCGTGTTGAGAGTTTTGGTCAGGTAACGGGGAATCAACACCGTGTAGGCTGTAGGTCTACTGATGTGAAATGCGGCATGAAATATGTCTTATCTGGCAGCTGTTTGTAAATGTGGCTCTGTGTGTGTTTTGGTATTTTAGATCACAGTGAACGTGGTTGCTAGTCAAACTTACTCCGGCCTTACTGATAGGATTCTGTTATGATAGAGGAGTCCTTAAAATAATAGCTGAAGGCCTGATAGCCCAGCCCCTTACAAGAACAAAGCTGGCGGTTGTAATGCTCCGTTGGGTGCGTCATTCCCACCTCAAGGCACCAGTAGTCGTAATTAAACTTGACATAACATAACTAACACCACTGTCACCCTTTTCTATAAGCTCTTTCTCCAAATTATTAGCCTGTCAATAGCCTTTTGGCACTGAGTCATTGTGTAATATAATCAGCTCCCATTGATCCATTCACCCTATCAAAATGCTTGCCCCACAGTTTAATTTCCCCTCATTCCCTTTAGGCAACGTAACCTTATCACCGCCGTGATTGAGTAACATTGTATTTCAGTGCACCTGTGGGCTTGCGATGTAAAGGGAAGCGTGGGACTAGACTGGTGGTCCACAACACTGCTGCACTATCTCTATAAATGGAGTTGAGAAAGTAAAGGTGGGGACCACAGTAGGTTTGGTTTGCTAAAAGTGTAGTATGATTACTCATTCAACTCATTCCCTGACTCTGACGCAATGAACTTTGACAGAATTGTAATAATTAATTAGGAAAAGAGGCGAGCCAAATGTTGACTTTGGCGCAAGAGAGAGACAATAGTGAGGCAGCGAGAGAGAGTGTGTGAGACAGCTCTAACAACGATGCAATAGTGGGGCATACAAAACCCCAGAGGTCAACAGGTCATGAGGAGAATGGGCACCATTGAAACAGACCCAAGATGGGAGTTAAAATGAATAAACACTTCATTTGGTACAGAGAATGCTTTAGCCCCGATTTCCACCCTTTCCCACTGCCCGGATATGTACACCCCCGCAATATCTTGGCATCGTTGAGAGCAGTATCCCAAAGAAAAATGACAAATATTTGAACAGGAAACCGAGCCTCCTGCGCTCCCCCACGGTGTTCACTGTAGGAGGTTTTGCTTCAAAGGCTACGCTGATTAGCCCTAGCCCTAGTGCTCTAGCAAGTGGGCAAGCCAGCTAATTATAAAACTTATCTGCCATTGCGTGTGGATGCTTTCCTCTTATCTATGCTGTCTGGCTGGCTGAGCATATGGGGAATTTGAAACGGGTAAAACTATGCATCTGGTTTAAAATAAAGTACAATCTTATCCGTCTTTTCAGATTTCTTTTCACGTTTCAAGGGGCACTCTCAGGAAGGAAAGAATTGTCGATGTGTTTACTAGTCATGGCGTAGAGGGGGATCTCTCTTCCCGGTAACTCCCTCTGTAGACTTTATACCATACTTGTTAATGTTTTACCACTCATCAAATAAGAGCTAGGGCTACCTAACTACTGGGGGAAGAATGGCTGCCATGAAAGACAGCTCTTAGTACTGGTACAAATACCCAAGTTATGTATTCTATGTTTTATGCTTAACTAATTATATATATTTCCTGTATATTTTGAGATATTGAGTGGTAGAAATTATTGGTTGAATAGCACCACAAGGCATCCTGTAATGTAATTATAATTAATTGGTCTGATTTGAGGGGTCTAGCAATTCACACAGGACACAAAGATAACAACAGGAGAACACTGGCCCAGACTGACTAGGCCTCTCTCAGAGTTTATTGGGTTCTCTGAGGAATAGGTGTCGGTAATAAGTGTTTTATAAAGGGGACGGTGCATTTGTGGACTGATACCCGAGACTGAGGGGGACAGACACCTGAGAACGTCAGCATCTGTCAGTTTCTACCGCCTGGGGTCTAACCATAAATTCACAGAAACGATCGCTCACTAAAACAAGCCTAGACACCTAACGGCTTTCCGGCAGTCCTGCTTGAGTAAAAGACACAGTTTCTCACATTGTAACAATGTTATACCTGCTATCTTTAGTTGATAAATTATCGGCCATAGAAGAATGAAGAGGCTATCATTTGCTTAACAGCTTTCTCGTGGAGGAGCCAATCTTTCCAACTCTCAAGCCGGCAGCCTTGCGAATAGATCAAGTTATCCTGTTTTTGAAAATTTTGGATAGCTTCTTCAATAAGAACCACGGTTGCTTAGCCCCTAGTCTGGGCTCTTAATCTTCCTGTGATACAATTATGTCATTTTCTCCCCCGAGGGGAAGGGGAATGTCTGACTTTCGAGAATGTCAGTTTATTTTCTCATCATTGGACCCAACACAATTTATAACTATGCCCTTCAGGTCTTTCTTCAGGTCTTTCTTCAGGTCTTTCTTCAGGTCTTTCGGAGCCTGAAATTGCAGCTGAACCAGCAAAGTTATTCTGTTACCAGTGCTATGGGTTTACTGTGTCACACCAGTTTAAAAAGGATGCTAAGGTTTCCCAGGAAAGGTTAACATTTGAGGCGCCTAGAACGGGCCCAATCAATTATTGACAGTTGTTCACCTGGGTGGTTGCCAAGTTGATTAAGTGCCCGCTTGCAGAGGACACATGTGCATGCTGGCTTTAGTGTGTCATTACCAAGCCAATCACTGCCATTACTCTCTGAGTTGGCATCCAAGCCAAAACCAAGATTTGTCTTGTTTAATATTTGATTATAGTGCCTCGTTGGATATAGTTTTAGGCTACAAGCTACATGGCATGACTGCGTGAAGGGGATATGATTTGTTGACTCTCTAATATAAAAAAGCCTTTTATTTCCTGTCCATTCCTGCCTGTTTGGATATAAAAACCTTGGATTACAATGGCCCAACACACATAGTATACTGGCCATTCTTATATACCTACAGTGCTCTGTGTTGTTCACAAACTTCTCATTGTTTCATGGAGCTGTTTGAGGCACATTCCAAGGCCCGGTCTGTTTCCTGGGCTGTTCAAGGACCCAAAGAAACCGCGCTGATGGATATTATGTTGCACATCTGTAGTTCAGAAGAGTCTTATTTAATCTTGTCTGAAATAATGACATAATTTGATAAATTGGCTGAAAGGACATAGGTCACATGTCAATAAATTAGTAGGAAAGAAATAACAACATTCTTGGAGACTCTTCACAGAGAATCACAGAATCGGAAATAGCTGGCATTCTCTTCCTTGCATACCCTGGAAAACCAGGAAACCAGATTGTGTCCAAGGTGGAACCTGCCATTGTCTGGCACATGACAAAGGACAAAGCCATTTCAAACTCCCCAACGACCGACGTGTGTGAAAAGCTTCCAGGCCAAAGGCAATTAGGGAAAACAATCCCACTTCCTTTCTATATATAGTCAGGCTTCTCAGAGGACAGTGATGTGGCCTGATGGCCCCATTAACCACACGTCACGCCATGCATTGTGCAGGTGTGGCTCAGGCCACACAGAGGTGAACTCTATCAATGCTGGAGAGAGACCTGTGAAAACCTCCATGGCTATCACCTGATATCACCCTTTGGGTTTTCATTTCCTTCAGAGTGGAAGGGTTCCTCCTCTAGAAGGTCGTGTGTCTCGCTTTCTTCTTTTTTTTATCGTTCCACTCAGTGAGCGCTTGATGTAACAGATTTACTTACTTTAAAGGTGAACAAGGTCAATAAGACCAAGCTTGAAACCGCAGAGGGAAGCGTACTGACTCTATGGTAGGGCTGCCCATGTGTGCTTTCCCTCCCTCTTACAGAGGGAGGTTTAAATTACAGAGGCTGTGGCCTGTTAGTTCTGTTGGTTTCTACTCAAAGCAAATCTGTCCTGCTCTGCCTTTCTGTGGGATGCACGATCGCTATTGGGTGTCTCACACAGAATACATGTGAATGCTGAGTTTCTGCTCCGTCTCTTCGACCAGTGTGTGTCCACAAAGCCACAGCAGGACTTTGGCTGTTGTATTCCAATATGATGAGGCCCCCTTCTAAGGGCCCTTTCTTTTGGACTTTAATACAAGAACTCCTCTTAAATGCATTGGCTTGAAAACGATGAGCGTTGCAGGCCTGACCTTCTTCATGACTGACTCGCTACATGCTGTTCTGCGCCATAACTTCGCCCTCGGGAGGTTTCCTTGCAAAAGGTCACCATTGTAACCCTGACGTGGCTTATCACTGTTTGAAGTTGATTCTTTTTGCTCTCTTGTTCTGGTCAGAGCCTCACGTTGATTTTGTGAAAGGTTTGAGTTCTATGTTAGAGATGGACTTCTGATTGCCGGGTAGACCTCCCTATCTAACCTCAGGGAGGTTTATATCGGCATCTCAAAAATAACTAAGCCAAGGTACAGTCGAGGAAGTGCAAAACAACACAGCCTGGTCACCAGGTGTGAATGTCCATGGGGTATGTGTTGTTCTGTTCCCTGTCTATATAATTGGAGTGAAGGCATACAGGGGACTCGCTGGTTCTCAGCATATGCCATCAATTTGCTTCAGCTCGTGCTCTTTGAAAGTCATGTCTTCAGGTGCTGTCCATCCAGTTTCCTCTGATCCATGAAATGTCCTTTTGGAAATGTTTGGTCGACATGAAAGAATCACTCAACATTGTGAGTCGAGGATTCTTTTTTTTGGGTTGGCATGCACATGGAAGTATTAAAGTGTTGCAATATAATTGCTCAGTATCAATGTTAGTCTTTAATCACATAATGTTAAGCTGTAGTCTCTGTGACCCGAGGCCTAATTGCTGTGAAAATGGTTTAGTCAGGTGCGAACCTAAGGCACAGACTTCTGGAACCTGATCCAACATCCTCTCGCTACTTATATAACACAAAGTGTGCGTGCGTTTGTGCGTTTCTAGCTTCTCTGATATCGGAGGCTTTTCTCATTTCCTCCGGGATAGCCCTGGCTCTGTTTATTGTTACTGTGGAGATGGACTGCACTAGCCTAGCTCGCTCCCACACAGCTATCAACAGGCCTGCTGACCACGCTAATGTACAGTAGATTAGGATCTGGGTAGACATCAGCCACATACAGAATCTCTATGTTACTTACTCCGGCCGTGACCTGCCGTACCATTCTCCCTCACACTCATATATCTTGTTTTCATAGCCCAAAGGTTGTTGTGGGATTCCTGAGTCAGAAATAAGCCCTCAATTAATGTGAGTAACCGCTATGCAATTATCAAGCGTTCGGTTAGAGCTGCCTGATAGTTTTTATAATACTTTGATAACTGTCATTAAATGTGCTTTTATAGTTACTGGACCTCCTTCAGTGGAACTGATTTCATAAGGCCGGTTCACCCACAAAGGCGTTCTTCCTTCAGCGGGACCTGCAGTGGAGTGGTTTGTCTGAAATGATGATTCATTCATGTCTGCACGGTGATGAGGAAGCGCTTTCAGTAGGCAGACACAGGGAGACGGGGTGGGCTGTGAGTGTGAAGCGATGCAAAGTGCTGAGCAACACACCGGGATGACTGTATTCAGTCTGCAGTCCATTGTGACTCACGGCCCTCCCTAATCCACGTCCTGTTCTGTGAAAGGGGATTGAAATAGGACAGGTTGACAAAAAAGTATAGCGTGTAATAGTGGAGGATGGGACATGAGATTTAACTGTGTTTATCTGATCAATATTGGTAAAATGAATCCTTACACATTTTTATTGCAGAAGATTTACTACACTAAAAATAATAAATGTAGCCCTAACCTAAATCCTGTTTAAAGTAAGATATTCACATGCAATGGACATCCTACGTTTCTATATACTAAATAGCCTGAACTGGACTTCCCAGATGGCTCTTTTATACCTGCAGGGCTATACAGGGCTAAACAAGAATGTATTTTTCTCTGAAACAACGGCGGTGTGCTGATGATGTTATGTTAACTCAAACAACCACCTGATCCTGGACAGAGCCCGTAATGGAGACCTACTTTGTTTCTTCCTGTCGATCACATGGTTTGTTCACAAGGATATCGAAACACATGAAACATTGACGCCAGATCAGATACTATGTAGTAATATTCACCCTCGTTCATACTGTAGTTTAGTACACTGGTTCTCAATGTGCGGGCCGCGGGCCAATGGCGGCCCGCAGAAACATTATTCGCAGCCCGCAATGACATACAGATGTAAGTAAAAAAAAAAGTTGTATTATAAATTATTATATCAATATTAATTTAAACATAAATGTAAAGAGAAAAGTCGACTCTCTCTAGCTTTCAATTGAATCCTGTTACATTTATTAGTTTTAATCCGACAATACTTTGAAAGGATGAACCTCAGTTTTTTTTCCTTTGGCGGCCCTAAATTGGCCCTCAGCTGTCAAAACTTTGAGAACCCCTGCTTTAGTATTTCTGGTTGCAAACGGAAAACTTAAATTCGGACTATTGACTCATTTGATGATTTTTACGTTTACTGTATTTGGAATTGGTTTCAAGACTGTCATAGACACTAAAGGGCAAGGATGTATAATAATAATCATGATATATTGCGCCAACCGTCTTTTACATTCTTGACCTTCTGGTTTGGTAAATGCCTCGTTTTACTGTGTTTCAGCTATGCTGTTTTTAATGTATCATTAAAGTCTTTCACAGCTTTGCAGGGGAAGAGCCCCCTAGATTATGCTGCTCTTGGATGCTAATAAGCTGCTCACTATCCTTGTCCTGTCTCATTGGTAAACTAAGCTAACCTTCTGGGACACAGGCCTCGGTTAGGCTTGCATGTGTGGCTTTAGAAAAGCTTTCGCTTTTTCGTTGAATTATTCTGTTTTAAGTGACAATCTTGTATCTGAGTGCGAAGCTGCAGAACAGGTTCAGTCACAATTAGAGTTGAATGTGTAGCATTTATTTTAATATGTGACGTTCCAACTCAACTCAGAAGGTCATCATGTCAATCGCCGGCTGTGGGGAGTCTGCAGTGAAGTGACTTCTAAGGGCCCCAGTTCAGACACATACCATCTATTAGTCATGGAGTTTGGGCCATTCGACCGAGTGTTCCCCCTTGTTCCCATAACAAGATGGCCACCTGGCTCAGCGCTGTTTAAATATTAGGAGCATTGTTCCTGCGCGACGTCTCCTCTATTGACCTGCGGGATTGGAAGCGGTGTGGGGAAATGCCAGGCTGGTGGCCGAAGAAGGAAAACACGTTTGCCAGGACTATGTGAACTTTCTTGTGATACATTTTACATTTACATTTAGGGCATTTAGCAGATGCGACTTACAATAAGTACATTTGTCAGAAGGAAGAAAAAACAATATATCACTGTCGGTAGAGTAAGGATGTTCATAGAACCAAGTGCCAAGCACTAACAATTGTTAGGTTAACTCCTTCCCTTTATTCAAAGGAGATAACTAGGGGAAGATGATAACTCACTCCGTTTCTGGTCAGCTGCTTTCAATGGGAAAGTGCATGTGTTTATATTTGACCGTGGCTGTGTGTATGTGTGCGTAGTGCGTACGTATGCTGCTGCTCTCATGCCATTTTCCTTTCCAGCACACTGGGTTCAGTGAGTAATAAAAATAAGCTATTCCTCTTTAGCTAGGAGATAACCTCCGTTGCAGAGGCGAGGTGAGAATGGATGTGTTTTGACTGCCCTGCCCCCGGCCGCCGAGTGCTTAGACGTGACCCCTGTGCTTCTCTTGCAGGGAGGAACCGGCGCGTCTCCAGTAAACACACCATGTTCAAGGCGGTGCTGAAGAAGAACCGAGACGGGGGGAAGGGCAGCAAGAAGGAACCAGGTACGTGAGAGGAGGCATGAAAGGGGGGGCGCCTGGTTTGCTTTTCGGGGGCACAACCAATACACTCTTCTCCGTCAAGGAACGGGGGACTGATAGGTTGGCTCGCGTCGGTCCGGCTTTCACTCGGTTAATCGGGGAAAACGAGAAACGTATAGAGCGCGGCCGTTTAGTGCTTGAGACCGCGCCGTGGCCTGATGCAAGTGACTTATGATGGGCATATTTAAACAGTCGAGAGAGTGGAGATGAAAGCACGCAAACACTGCCTCATGTTAAACACTCTGCTCTGCAAACATGTCCTCGTCTCAGGCTGAATCAGGAGGCCGGGAGCCTGAACATATATGGTCACTCTGCTCTCGTCTGGGCCAGGCCCTCCCCGGGTTAACTCCCGGTGCACAGGGCTGTAAAGCAGAAATATGTAGCCGAAAATATAATTATTTAGACTGTGTGGCCTCGGTTGTGTCCTTTTTATTATGATGGTGATCGTATGGTAAGTGAGTAAGAGGACATGGGGTGGGGGACGACTTGACATCACAGCGTTCCATAGGAAAGCAAACACGTGAGTGTCACATGGCTTCGTGACACGTTGTCTGCCTCTGTTCGCTCCACCGGTCCGGACTTGCCGTCTACCCGCGGTTTAGTGGCAGCCAAAAGTCTGTCGATGCTCCCACGGCCCCAATACTATCCCACAGGTTTTCTGTGTCCGAGAGGCTCTGTTCAGCTTCCCAGGGCTCTTCCACCAAGCTGAGACTTGTTGAACCAGTGGTCGACACAACGCTAATAAAGAGGGAAAGGAGGCAGTGCGGCCTGCCCAGACACTAGTAACCTTCAGGGCTGGCTTACAGCTTTCCCTGGCATGGCCTCGGGCAGACCCACACACACACACACACACACACACACACACACACACACACACACACACACACCGTACACGCACGGACACACACATACGTGCACATACACACACATAAACGCAAGGACACAAACAAACGCAAGGACACACACATATACACACGGACAGACACACACACACACACACACACACACACACCATACACCCACGGACACACACATACGTGCACATACGCACACATAAACGCAAGGACACACACAAACGCAAGGACACACACATAAACCCACGGACAGACCCACACACACACACACAGACACACCATACCAGCGCGCCGCGAACACACACGTCCACATAAACACAAGGACCGGCATAAACGAGTCGGACACACACATACACAGATGCACGCGCAGTGACATGCACAAATAAACAAACACTGTTGATGGCAGCCATTGGTTGAAAAATAGAGGTTCTGAACTCTGTAAGGAATTCAAGGAATCTATGATTGAATGCAGTGTGTCAACCAATCAGGATCCCTGTGTAAACATATTACCTTCTTCAGCAAACGTCCTCGGGAGAGGGAGCGCTAAGCAGAGCATGCCTGCGATGTGCAATGTATTGTTTCCTACGGGCTGTTGAAACCTGCATGATGCATAGCGACTCTCCCAGAGTTCACAATAACATAGCATGGTTGTGCCCCAGTGTGACACACACACACACACACACACACACACACACACACACACACACACACACACACACACACACACACACACACACACACACACACACACACACACACACACACACACACACACACACACACACACACACACACAGTTCTGTATTGTGATGTGCGGTATGTTTTTGTTTTGTTTGCTTCTCGTCAGTCATTGACCATTTAACTAAGAACAGCAAACCAACCTTACCGGAGTGCCTCCCACTGACGGACGTAGCGGTGGCTGCTAGCAGGCGAGTTCCTGTGAGTTCCTGTATGCGGTGCACATATTTGCCTTATCTAGAAACAACAGCGGGAACAGTGACAGGCCCAAACTGTTCCATCTCTGAGGGCTCTTATCTCTGTGAAGGTCCCTGCCTCACAGTGGGCCGCCCGGGCCGTGCCACAGTGGAAAGGGGAGAGAGGCCTCCTTCAGCGTGATGGATGGAGCGGGAGGACAACACTTGCGTTTTATTACTCAGCCAATGAGAACAATTGAATAGACAACACCATATATAGTGGCGTGTCCTACCGTCGGAGAGGCTGACTTGTGTTTAAACCTGCCTCGCTGCCATTTGGCCAGGATTGGTTTGTTTGTATCCCGGGTCCGTTTTTTAGAATGGGAAATTAGATGACAAAACACAGGGGGAGTTTTCCGTTATCTAATTAGTTACGCTGTGGTGTAGACGCACGCTCTGTGAGCAATGGCGTACCGTATTGCACATCAAATATTCAACGTTAATTTTTGCAGAGCTTGAACAAAGATTTCATTAACTTCCTTACAGGAGTCGGGAGAGAAACTAAGTGTTTGGATCAACGGTCGGGTTCGGTGTGGGTTTAGTCGTATGCTTTTTAAACTTGCTATACTCCTGTCGAATCAGATCAAAATCAGTACTTCCAAGTTATACTGTCAGTCTCTGTGGCAGATAAGCTGAATTACTTGAGCGTTCAAGATGTTATCGGCGTTGTCCCCGGGGGAATCAACTTACTCACTCTTGTCTTCATGTATTCCAATCAAAATGGCTGCCCATGTTTGACTCTCAACACGGACGGATCCCCTCGATAAGAACTTCCGATCAAAGCCAATTCCCAACATGGCCGCCGCACAATGCACCTTGAGAACGTCGTTTGTGTGTTCAGTGCAAACCCCGGTTTCCTGTTCCACGGGCCGGCCGGAAACCAGGCCAACCGCTGCGACGCTCCAAGCTCTAGAGAGAGAGAGAGAGAGAGAGAGAGGGAGAAGAAGGTCCCTCGGAACGTGCGCCCAGCGACATGTCACGGTAATGGATGGACGGAAAGACCTTGATATTCCTATAATTGCACGATGGCTTAGTATAGGTTGCCCATGACATGGTGGCTATGGGCTGGAGGGAGCTTTAAAGGAGCTGGGGAGACGTTGCCTCCGTGCCAGATACCACCACAGTCATTAGCTCCACTCTGGGCTCCCCGCCCCACCAGGACGCACACCCACACACGTGCACACACACACACACACACACACACACATGCATGCAGATGCACACATGCACACATGCATGCACCCATGCACAGACACATGCATGACACATACATAGGCACATACACTTACACACACGTACACGCAAACAAACACACAAACGCACAAAGAAACACACACACACACACACACACACACACTCGGCCACACAGACACATACACACGCACATGCACACTCGCACACACACACACACACACACACACACACACACACACACACACACACACACACACACACACACACACACACACACACACACACACACACACACACACACACACACACACACACACACACAAGCACACACACACTTCTCTGTTGCTAATTTCGTCTAGCTCCACTCCTCCTCCTCTGCCTCGTTCTGACTCCTGATCTGTTAGGAATCTGTTTAGAATGGGCCTTTTTAATCCCCTCTAATTATGCTTTTTCTATGATCCGGCCTTCCGGAAGTCCAGTTCCAGGGGGCAGTGGCACGGCGCCTTTGAAGTGAACACTGTGTTATGAAAGGTCATGGTGCCACCAGGCCCCGGCTACCTTCATGGACTTTGAGTTGCAAGGCACCCAGAGCTCAGAGGATTACGCTGTAAAAATATTAAACTGGTTTGGCTTAATTGGTATTCTGTTTGAGGCTCTGGACCCCTCTGGTTTTATTTAGCGTCTCACCTGTTATCTGGTGTTCATTAACTGCAGTTTCTACGTGTCGCTAATTCACTCCTGCGCTGAGTTCCCAACACTAGGATCCAATTTGGAGTTTCAGCCATACCCAGAGTGAAGTTCTCAAAGTTTGTACCCTTTTTTTTTACCTTTTCTGACACAAGCAATAAAGCCTAAAAATCTAAAAGAAATCCACTATATAACCTAGGAAATCAGGATGAAAAAGCAGTTGTCTCAGTTTGGTTCTGAGTTCATGTTTGACGTTTGCTTTGGAACGCTGCAACCCTACTTGTTAATGGCCAAACCCAATTCAGAGTACTAATACAAAGACGGTGTAAATCCACGACTTCCCCAATAAAGCAGCCAATAACGACGAGCCTGTGTTTTTATGCTCTGGTTGTTTCATTGGAGACGCTGGCAAGGAGAACAACGTAATGCCAGACTTCTGTTCTCATATTCAACAGTACTTGAGGTCGGATAAATATTTCAGTAACTTCCCGGATGAGTGGGGATATCAATTGCTCCTTAGATCTCCAGCATGGTGCATTGTAAGTTAGTTGTAAGTTAGCTTACTTCTCAAAGTCTGATCTCACGTCAAATCCCATTTGACCACTTCCTCCACGATAGAGTTCGATCTCAGTGTATGTAAGTCCTGCATAATTAACGGTACATAAATCACAACAACAAAAGCAGTGTTCCTACGTCGCCAGAGGCCTTGA
Organism: Gadus chalcogrammus; assembly: GCF_026213295.1. Lineage (NCBI taxonomy): Eukaryota > Metazoa > Chordata > Actinopteri > Gadiformes > Gadidae > Gadus > Gadus chalcogrammus. The sequence goes on from NC_079431.1 coordinate 3,941,989, forward strand.
AGGGCGACGCATGCTGTAGTGAGACCGCAATCATACCGCTTTCCTCTGAAGGCTCCTCTACCGATTTGTCATCCGGCCAACAGACACAGCTGTCAGACGTGGAGAAAAAAAAACAAAACCTGTGTGTCTGCCGTCAATGACCCGGTGTTAATCGCGCTAGCGCGGGTAAACGTGCGACCTCCGGGGTCGACACCTGCTTCAGCTGTTCCACCGACGCGGGGCCATCAGCCACCGGCACCCGAACAGGAACGCCGCCGCCGCCGCCACCAGTTGGCTAGGCTCCTCTCCGGTGTATGTGTTGTTCGCACGGGGGGGGGGGACGGCAGCCAAGCACCTGGCGATGAAGGACGGGCTTCTGCCTCTGCTGCTGAGCTGTCAACAACCCCCCCGGACCGCTCGTCTTACAACGCACGTCTGTGAGGATCGCCAGCATAACGCCAACGGCCTTAACGTGACATTTGTATCACGGATTAACAGGGGGGTCCCGGTACGAACACGTCACGGGGGTCACAGATGGTTTAAATCTCCCCGTTATGACTTCAAGTCGACTGGTGACGCCTGGGCGGACGTAATATGAACAGCCATTCCAACGCGTTCCATCTGTGTTGTTATCGACTGCGGCGTAAAAACTAACTAGGGAGGGAATGTGCCGCTGCTTTTCCCTTCTGGATGTTGAGTTCTTGCCATGAGGGTGTTAATAGTTTGGTAGAGCAGGGGATCTTTCTCCATCGGGTATAAAGGTAAAAGGAAGGATAAAGGAAATCAGTTATCTGTGATTTCATTGTATTGTTTAATGCTGCATCTACTTAAAGTGGAACTGACTTTTAGGGAAGCAAGACACGTAATATCATCTTTTTTATATATATCTTGACATTTGTGAACCGTTGTATTTTTATGGGAATATAGATAAAATGTTCAAGGCTACCGGGGGAAAAGGTATTTATTTTATGTTTATCACTCACCGTTCTCTTCAAAAGAATAGTTTCCTGAAAGAAATAGAATAACGATAAAAGTAATAAGAGGTTTTCTTTGTATCCATAATTCTGCTGTGCTGAAGTCTGAACCAAAGCCCAGCGACCTTGACTGCAACCACAATATGATGGAAAACCTCCACAAGTCTCCTTTAGAAACACTCACATAACACACGCTGCATATTAGCGCTGTTCCTAGTGTTGGAGCAAACAGCCTCCACACGTCTGTTTATTTACACATTAGGATGACTTGGTGCATTCTAAACTTTTCCGTGCTTTGTTTGAATGTTCCCTGATGGTTTAACAGTGTTTAAATACTGTCGGTTACATTTGCTTTACCTTATTGAGAGAAAAACTTAAAGGGGTATCCACTGCTAAACAATGACTGTGACTTATTGTTGTGTCAGCTGTGAGGATGGCTGGTACAGGCCGATTCTGTGAGTTTATGTTTTCTTTCCGACATGATGTGGTGGTTTGCCCCTGGGGGTCGAACATGGTCTATCAGTGACTTATTAGAAATAAAGCCTTTTGTAGGGTCTCTCCTACAGAGTTGCTAATACAGACCATTCATAGCAACGCAGTTGTTTCTATGCTGGGCAGAGCAGTTTGGCATAGCAGAGATTCCTTAACTGTTTTCTATATTCTTGTTTCCTTGCCACGTTCCCTAGGGGTTTAGCATGAGGAATTTTACTGTTATGGAAAGGCTTTTTAGGAAAGCAAAAACAGCAGATGGCGAGCCAGAACAAAATTGAAACGTTTATTGGCCTGGAAAGTCTGGTGTGACTGTCAGAGCCACATACGAAGCCCAGAGCCTCATGTCTGAGGAGAATGCTAATTTGTAGCATTTGTGCTTGTTGTTGTCTAATACACGCGTGATATCATGCTGCTGCTAGCCATGGCAGTTTGTACCAGTCTCCTCTTCCTTCTGGGTGAATATCTTCTGTATCTTGGTTATGGCTTCAACTTGGCACTTGGCCCATACATTCTGAGTGATGTCAGGGTCATGGCATGATGGCACGGTCCTACATATGGCTGAAAGTTGTTTTGTTATTTTATAAGTGCAGGAAGGCGAGTGGTGTACATGTTGACGGCTTCAACAGCTTGGACTGTAGTGAGTAGGAATTCAGTGGCTTGCATCGCTCCTATCCCTGACTGTATCCCGAAGGCCCCCTCAACCTTCAAGCCCCTAGTCTCTAGATCTGAGAGTGGGTCTGGGAGGTGGCAGCGCTCCAGGGATGAGAGTGGGTCTGGGAGGTGGCAGCGCTCCAGGGATGAGAGCGGGTCTGTTAGGTGGCAGCGCTCCAGGGATGAGAGTGGGTCAGGGAGGTGGCAGCGCTCCAGGGATGAGAGTGGGTCTGGGAGGTGGCAGCGTTCCGAGGATGAGAGGGATGAGAGTGGGTCTGTTTAGCATCAACGTTCCGAGGATGAAATTGACTCCCTGACATGGCAGCACTCCGACTTCACCGAGAGGAAGTGTGGTCAGGAAAACCTCCCTCGTGGAGGTTCTCCTGTCCACACAGACATGGCCGTCCTTCACTGCTCGGCCCACAGGCGCCATCTTGAAACATTGGGATGGTGTCGGCCGGTCCCGCGGCTGTATTAGCAGCTGCGTGGCAGACTCCGCCTTCAACCACCCTGGCCACAGCCGCTTTGAGCCGTGGAGCTTCCGCCCACTCCCCCATCGTGGGTTTCGAGGGGAACTTGAGGAAAAAGCTTTTGCAGAGTTCTTCCACGGTGGCCGACAGCTCGAAAGGAAAATGTTGGTACGCGAGTCAGGCTCGGTCTCTCTCGCAGACTGCGGTCTGAATAAGGAGCCACAGCTCAGCTATCTGGAGGTCGCTGCAGCGGCCCGTTTTGCTCTTAGCTTCAGAAAGACGTTTCCCTTCCTGCAGTTGAAACCCACCAATGAGCACACCCGCCCACTATCACAGAAATAACACGGTTGTCCGGCAAGGAGATGTTTTGCTTGCGTAAGCACGGTTCTTTGATTGGCCGTGGTTAATATTGCTGCTTCACCATCTCACTCCCAGAGATCATGGTCAGAGCTGGATTGCAGTGCACTTCCTAGACCTCGGTGTCCAAGTGCTGGCAGTGAATTTCCCAGACCTCACGGGCCGAGGTCTGTAGGTGTAGCCCCAGGGTGTGGCAGCTGGAGGAAGGAGGTAGTCAGTCGTGGTATGTCAGGGTAAGAGCCATGTCCACACTCATTTATAGCCCTCTCTTCCTGAGAGGTGAGCCAAAGGAATTAGTAAACAAACCAAGGTGGACCTTTTTCGCTTGCGCGGCTCTGGAGTCGTATAACTTCGGGATCTGCCGGTGAGGTCAAGACGGAAGGATAAACACATAGGCAGGACCACCACAAGCTGTCTACACCACAGACAACATGCTTGTACCGCACAGGACAGAGACACCCACACACCCAGATACAAGACAACCATGCACACACGCATGTACACACACACACACACACACACACACACACACACACACACACACACACACACACACACACACACACACACACACACACACACACACACACACACACAGACACACACACACCGACACAGACAAACACACACACACACAGACACAGACGCACACCCTCCCACACACGCACACGCATACCATGCACATGCTGAGAGAAATATCCACCCTTTCCATTAGCTTAATCCATGCTCTTTGATATTTCGTTCAACCATAACAACTTGGTCACAATCCGTTTCCTCAGAACACTTTCCATCCTATTCTCGATTAGGACGCCGCTGTAATCGGTTAGTTCAGGAGGTTCGGGTTCGCGGTTCGGGTTCCTCATTTGCCGTCATGTAACACCTATATAATACGACGATCTTTGACGATTCGGAAACGTGATCCTTATCTCGTATACATTTCAGGGAAACAATTGTGCTGACGTTTTGGGAAACATTGAGAACACCTAGTTTTCTCCCGGTCGTGTTTTGTGTAGATTTTCGTGCCCAGACAGAAAAGGTAGCAGTTGAAACTGTGAAAATAAAGAATGCACCTGATTCACAAAGAGGGCCTTTGAGTGAAGCGCAAGACCTCCAGTATCAAAGCACTGTACAGCCAGGAGGCAACGATTAGCAGGGCGTAGCTCAAACCACATCTCTCTCTCTCCCTTGCACACACAAAAACACACGCATGCACAAACACACGCATGCACAAACACACACACACAAATGCACGTACGCACGCACATACGCATAGAAACACACACACACACACACACACACACACACACACACACACACACACACACACACACACACACACACACACACACACACACACACACACACACACACACAACCACAAATGCATGCACGCAGACACACACGCACACATACACGTATGCACACACACACAAACACACGCACCTCCACATACACACACACACACATTTGTAATATACACATCTGGGGAGGCCCAGATACACACACACACACTCGCGCGCACACAAACACACACACACCCACATTTATTCATATACCCACATGGGCAGACACACAAACAGACATACACGCACACGCACACATGAACACACACACGCATTTACAAACCCCAGGTGCATCCACATGGGGCCCTCCCTGTTTCTCCCGTCTTTTGAAACGCAGCATGCAGGCGCCGCTAGAAAGATAGAAACCTGGTCGACCAGTCCTGCTGTTTTTCCCGCCTGGCAAAAAGCTCTCAAATAACAGCAAATAATTCAACATTTCCCCTTCCACGTCACATGGTCTCAACGACAAAGGACGTTGAAGACATGATGATGTAATCTTGCTAATGTAATTAAGTGCCTTTTAATTAACATTTAAATTGCCGCAATGTGACCATTAAATCCTGTGTGGTTACTACAACGGACCTCAGTAGATCCCATAGAGATAATGAGGAGCGCTAAAATGGCCCAGTCTGCAAATGCTTTTGGGTGTGATTGAAGCATATTATCTGTGAGTACACCTCCGTTCTTGTCTAGTTTTGCAGCTGTTGTTACAAAAGAGAGATAGTAGATCTAGCAATGAATTCAACAACTTAGCTACTTCTAAATAACTGGCATACGGCTTATGTAATAAGGACTGTGCAAGGATTTCGATTATGATGGATCGCCTACTTTGGACAGAAGCACACGATCTGTCTTTTCAATGTGGTTTTGAAACCACATTCTCTACCTAGCATACGATGCTCAGCCTAGAGCTAGCATTTGTAGCGATTTACGGGCTTGGGATGTTGTTGGAGGATATCAGTTTCAACCATAAGCCAGCCCTGTAGGAGTGGTGTTGGGTTACCTGGCTCCATGACAGCGAGGAACCTAGACGCTTGTGAAGAGTCCCTTCCTAGGATGGCCCCTTTGATTCAGTGCCTTCATCGATCCCCAAAGCCTTCAATCCTGTCACTGTACAGTCTCTCACAGTGAGCTTCTGCCTTCTTCCCAACTCAACGTCCCTGGTGAAAGGCACCCTCCCACTCAACCCCAGCCCCCCCCCCCCTGTTGAACAGTTCTATCCCCTGGTGAAGACCACTGTCTGTCCGTCCGTCCGTCCCCGCCCACGCTCCGACGCTGGTCTCGACTGAGATAGCGCGAGCGCGTTCACGGAAAAATAAAAACACCTCATGATTGGCTGCAGACCCGGGATGATGTAAGCTTGATGTAATGTCAAACAGAACGGTATTCAAACCAGAGTTATCTCGTATCCTTCCCCCCCCCCCCCCCCCCCCGCCCCAGACCCATAAGTCTGAGAAGCTGATGGAACTATTCTGATATCTCACAGACTAGGGGAGGGGCCGCAGAGCACTTAACATCCTCAAGTTTGATAGAGAGGGAGGAAGAGAGAGAGAGAGAGAGAGAGAGAGAGAGAGAGAGAGAGAGAGAGAGAGAGCGCCTTCCTTTGAAGGCTCGTGCTGGCTGCTCATTGGCTGCCGAGGTCAGTGGGACGCATGTTTTTCTCATTACTGGCCCGGGATAGATGCATTCCTGTTGTCTGGTAAGGCTTCAGTGTTACCCTTTTACCTTTTGATATACTCGAAACATCCCTGTACACCATCAGCACACAGGCCACTGCCGGTTCAGTGACACACGTGATTTAAATCAGTGGTGGAGCAGTGGATCTCTGGGCTTCCTGTCGTTCGTCTGTTCAGCGGGGAGGGGACACACAACATGTTTACTTCCTGTTAATTCCTCCAGCCTCTGTAGCCATCATTTAATTACGTGCTCGCGGTTTGTAGACTTCCTATCTCGTTTCAAGTCGGTCCAAACCCCCCCGGCCCTTGATGTCCCCCAGCCCGGGTCCCTCTACGTGGGTGTCTGGGTTGGGGAGACCCCCGGCTCCTAGTCTCTGGCGGTAGGGGCCCCTTCATTACCCCCTCGCGGGCCCTAGCCCCGGCCCGGCTCTGGTCGGCGGCGCTGAATGGTACACAGAGATGCTTTTTGTGATTGCGTCTGCAGAAGAATGCCCCTGCGATCCGAGGCTCGGGGAAAGGGTCTGGGGCGCGTTGAACTCGTGACCCCCTCGTCCCTTTGTGCCCGGCCTCAAAGGGACGAGGGGTAATGCTCAGTGTCAGGAGGAGCAAACGGCCTCCTTGCTCGTTCCCGCCAACTCCTTCCTCGCTGTGTGGAGACGTCGGGTCGGACTCATCCCTCTGCCAGACTCTCCTCTAACTCAAACACATGCCGTCGGTCAGGCCAAAGTAAAGTGAAACTAAAGATAAGATAAGGTGGGAGTCTAAGTGCTGAATATCATACTACAGTAGTCTTGTTTCAGGGTTAAAATAAGACATTTACAATCGGTTCGACACAGCACGCTGAGGCAGATTTTCCAAATTATTTCCCCATTTTCGTTTTACGCTGAAGTTGTAAAAGGGTTCACCGCAATTTGGTTGAATTCATGACTCGAATCTGCAGGAACGGGCCACGTCACCCCTTGTTTGAGTGCAGGATTAGCCCTCACTCGACGCCCTCTTGTCCTTTTAATGTCTCTGAATAGGTTCCTTCGACCTCCCATCGTCCAAGCCGTCCGACAGTGCTCTCATGACCTACCGAGCCCCCAGAGCAGCCTTTGCCTAATGGCCTGTGCTAATTTCATTCCGAGGTCTGTTTGACACAACCCATCGTCACGGCAACGCCGCAACCGCAGACCGCACTGCAGCCACTCTACTTCTTATTTTTTTCTCCTCGCATGGAAAACCGACGTCCCCTTAAAGCCAGATCTGTTTTATGTTTATCGTCAGCAGCAGCTAGGAGGGAACCGGTCGAGAAACGCCGGTCTCCTGAAGGACCTTCAAGGTCCCTGGGAAGGGGAGTGTTGAGGCGAGCGGGGTCAGGCCCCTCTTGTACCCTCCCCAGGGAGCCACGAGGCAGAACCTGTTCTCCGGGACCCCTCGGACCTCTGGGTTCTGTCTGCAGGTCACAACACATGATTGATCGCAGGGCTGCGAATCCCCCCGAGGTCATCCGTTATCCGTCTCTGCCGGGATGGAAGCAGCTGTCTCCGTGGCAGCAAAGGTTACTCAGGATGATACCGGCACGCCGGGGGAACATCTGGGGCTCCAGCGGCGTGTGTACGCGCCACCTGAACCGCGTCGTGGTGGAGGTTTGCTTCAGGAGTTCATGCAACCCGCATGTGACCATAGCGTGCTAATATTGAACCCTGCGGATCCACCAGAAGCGGATTAATGAACCTCAGTAGCCTCTGGACCTCTTCAGTGGATCCGACACACAGATTCAGCCTGGCTGTACCGCTTCCGAAACGCATGGGTCGGGTGAAGTGCTTCAATGGTCTCTGAAACCTTGCAATAATGGCCCTCTGTTTGGGGCCGTTGCGGTCCTCATGTTCAGAGCGTGCTGGAGTGTTCAGATCATGGCAACCGCGGCCGGGCCGTACTGTAACCAGGCCGATCGTCACAAAGAACACAGAGCCGTTGACCTTTGCGTCCCCATTAACATGTCCAGTGCTGGACCAGCGGTGTATAAACGGAGGAAAGGGGGACGGGAGACGGGGAGAGGGAGGTCAGTTTGGCCCCACTTCTCCAGGCCTCTGTGAGGAGGACTGAAGGGCCTTGTGAAGAGGTCTGCAGCCTGGGGACCCCCGAACACACACATACATACACATCCACTTACGCACACACGTACGTACGCACGCACGTCACATGCACACACACACACGCACATTCACATGCACACGCACGTCACACACACACACACACACACACACACACACACACACACACACACACACACACACACACACACACACACACACACACACACACACACACACACACACACACACACACACACACACACGAGGAAGAGGCCTACAGGGCCCCCCACACACACAATGGTGCCAGTGTGAGCATCTCCCAAGAAGCTCCTGCCAGCAGGAGATCAGCGCCGATAGAGCTTTAAGGTTTTATTGAACACATACTTTTTCTCAGAAAATCACTGAGCCCAAAGTGAAGTATATGGGCCTGTATGGGGGTTCTGTTGTTACCTCCCTGTCAACTCACTCACAGCATGTTAAAAAAACAACATTCAATCCTCTTGTCTGCTTGCTTTTGTTTTATTCATAAGTTGATTGGAATCTGCATCAGCGCAGCTTAAATCATTGACAGAAGTGAGCGAAAAAGGGGGACGCAACAGGCCATTCACAGGCCTGCACAGACCTTCTATCCATGACAGCTCTGTAACCTCACAATCCATGTACACATTGCATCATATCAGGCATCAGACAACGGAAAAACCAACAACGATTAACCCATCTTCATTCACAGCCTTCGCCGGCTTTCCGCGGTGAGAAACGACTCTTTTTGCTCGTTCCGTTGTTTAACCGGCGCCGGAGAGAGACGCTGTTCTGCCAGTGGCTCTAAGAGCAACGCGCCCTGTGGGCCATGGCCGTCCAAGTGGAAGCAGCCTCTCTGTATGCCCTGGTGAGCCGTTAAGAAGAGCCTGAATCCGTAGCCTCCTGCGGTCGCACCATCTGTGCTTCCCAGGTCAGTTGTTTTTATGCCACGCTGGTGCCCTGTTACGCAGGCGCTTGTGTTAGGCGAGCAGTTTGTTGCTATTCCGCGAGGTGACGGTTTAATTAGAGGAACCTTCCTCTTCCCATGCTACGGGCCAGCATGGCAGGCTCGTCTGCGTCGCGATGCCCACGCTAATGTCTCCCTGTTAGGAAATGGGATTTAAATAAAATGTGGGAAAGATATTGTCTGGCTCAGATATGCTTTTTTTTCCCATACTCAATTAAATCTGCTGTAGAGGAGGAATGGGAAATGTCATGGTGCCAACCCTGTTTGCTCTCTCTCCATCTCTCTCTCTCTCTCTCTCTCTTTCTCGCTCTCTCTCTGTGTCTCTCTCGCTCTCTCTCTCTTTCTTTCTCTCTCTCTTTCTTGCTCTCTCTCTCTCTCTCTTTTTTCTTGCCCTCTCTCTCTCTTTCTTGCTCTCTCTCTCTCTTTCTTTCTTTCTTTCTTTCTTTCTTTCTTTCTTTCTTTCTTTTTTTTTTCTTGCTCTCTCTCTCGCTCGCTCTCTCTCTTCTTTCTTTCTTTCTTTCTTTCTTTCTTTCTTTCTTTCTTTCTTTCTTTCTTTCTTTCTTTCTTTCTTTCTTTCTTTCTTGCTCTCTCTCTCTCCCTCTCCCTCTCTCTCTCTCTCTCTCCTCTCCCTCTCCCTCTCTCTCTCTCTCTCTCTCTCTCTCTCTCTCTCTCTCTCTCTCTCGCCCTATCCCTCCCTCCCTCCCAAAGATACACACCTCCCCCTCCCCCTCCTGTCCTCCCTCCCCCTGGTGCGGGTGGTGAAGACATTCCAGAGCTCTGGGCAGTGGGGGGGGACGGGGAGGGAGTGAGCGAGAGGGAGGGAGGGAGAGAGCACCATGGATCCACACTAAATTGCAGAGTAGCTATGTCTGTGGTAGCTTAGCTCAGCATTAAGCAGTTAATTTATTCTCATTAGTGTGTGTGTGAGGATTTGTGGTGAAGGTTTTAGAGCTTCCCATTGCACTTCCTGTTCCTGACGACATCAAAGTAAGAGCCGCTTTGTGCCCGTCTCCGCCCCCAGTGGGCTTTTAACAATAACGAGGAACATCTCTGATCAATAACGTTATCCAGACAACTCGATCGGTTACATTTAATACCTGACCGACGGAAGATATTCCCCCTCGCAGGAGCTGCTGCCCTCTGCTACTCTGTTCCTGTTTTTTAATAAACTGGAGAATGTGAAACTAATGAAGCCGAGTGCGACGTATTAAAAAAAACAAACGCGCCGTTGTAATTGCCTTCGCTGTCATCTACCGCCTGATCCGCTCACACCTGGCGACGGGGCGAGCTGACCGACGACGGCCCTGCGGTGGGGTTGAGGAGATGGTATCTCCCGCTCGTATTAATATAGCTGCACAACGGCGGCCGGGAACGGCCAGCCCATTCCAGAGAGGCTGCCCTTATTAGTCTGTGCGTTTTCAGTTCTTTTGTCGGACCGCTTTGTATTTTGACTGTTACCATGGCGACCGGCGAGTGTCCTGAGGCAGTCGGTCCCCGAGGTTAGAAAAACGGCCCTGTGGGAAAAAAACGTCGGAGCTATTTGCCAACCCCTTTAACAAGTCAATTTGACCGTGTCGTGTTGTTTTATTGGGTTGTTTGTTTCAGACCAGACGTTTATGTTGTGAAACAATCATATTCAATCCTTTGGCTCTTTTGTTGGATGCCTCCACTCCACACTCGGCTTGCCTTAAACACATCTCTGTGTCGCTCTCTGTATGTGTGTCTCTCTCGCTCTTGGACTCGGTCTCTGCTGGCTCTCTCTCTTTTGCTCTCACTCTGTCTGTTACTCTCTCTCCCCTCTGTCTCTTAGTCTCGCTCTGTCTCTCTCCCTCCCCGTCTCTCTCTCTGTCCCTCTGTCTGTGTGTCTCTCTCTGTCTCTCTGGTATCTCACTTTCTCCCTCTTGCTGTGTATCTCTCTCTGCCTCTCTCTCTCGCTCTCTCTCTTTCTCTCTCTCTCTACCTCTCTCTCTCTCTCTCTCTGTCTGCCTCTCTCTCTCTGTGTCTGCCTCTCTCTCTCTCTCTCTCTCTCTCTCTCTCTCTCTCTCTCTCTCTCTCTCTCTCTCTCTCTCTCTCTCTCTCTCTCTCTCTCTCTCTCTCTCTCTATCTATCACTCTCTCTCTCTCTCTCTCTCTCTCTCTCTCTCTCTCTCTCTCTCTCTCTCTCTCTCTCTCTCCTCTCTGTGGGCTGTCTGCGTGTTCACCATGACAGCTTTTGTTTATCTGTCACTGTGGTCAGGGAAGAACCCATTGGTCCTCGGCCTGGCGGCAGAGCCTCCCTATTGGTCGACCGTCCTGTGGTTATGTGGCTTTGTGTGTTGACTTAAAGAATCTGCATTCATTACAGCCTTTCGCCGTGTCCGTGGTTCATCACATTAAAGAAGACAGCTCATAATGTTCAGACTCTTTCTTTTACAAAAAGCAAGATCACAGAAGAGCACAAACTCCCAAACGCACACAGCACACACGTTTCAAAGAGCATGTTCGAAAGCATCACAATTGATCACATATGCAAAATTGGTATTTGGGCACTATCAGAGTAAACATCTGATGTCCGTAATGGATATCCTGTGCAGAACGGCTTCTCACTTTGAATACCAAATGTCTTTTTGTCTAAAAAAGGCTCAAGGTTAACTTCACGATTTGTTTCTCTGGCGTACATTGAAAACATCCGTCTCTACTGGGAAGTGTGGGGGGGGGGGGGGGGGCTCTCTATCGACTGCATGGATTTACTTTCAAATGTTAACACACTCCAGAATCAATGTTTTGTTTTCATTTTGTTGAAGCTGATCCGTATCCTAAATATACAAAACAAGGCTTTTGAGCTGGATGGCACCAAACCACTGGCCGGCGTGCACTGTACATTCAAATTATGGCTGAACGTATCAACAAGTTGGTTTATATTTGTATATTCTCCCTCGGAACACTAAACCCAAAGCTGTTTTCGTCTGGCTAAATATTTACTCAAGCGACTGCGGGCCGCGTAGTTCCCGCCGTGGATCCTTCTCCAGCGATCAATCTCTAATGATTATTTGGTTAAACGTCTCAACAATGAAAGAGTGCTCTTGGCACCGAGGGTCCTTTCTGATGACATGCCAATGTGGGCTTCGTTTGGGTCGTCCTTTTGATGAGCAAATGAAAGCATGCAATCATTTTTACATTATTTTTGGGGCAGCACGGTATAATTAGACAGGGCTGGCTTCCTTGACCACGGCATGGGCTGAAAATTGCAGGCCTCATCCCAGCGAGAGGTCGGGGAAAAGCGCCTGAAATAGTCCTGGCGCACGTCCTCATTGTCCTCTGTGTTGTACGCCGTGGGTCAGCTGGCAGGCCGGGCCGCCTAACCAGGACCACTCGGACCGCCATCTTTTATGTGGCGCCTCTTGCTTTCAGAACCGTCGCCCTTAATTGCCCCTGTGCGCTAACCTCTTCAACATGCATGTATCATGGCTGAAGCCAGCGTTGGTTGTGCCTCTTCTACTGCCTGCCCTGGGCGGATCCATAGTACTTTCCAGTGGCTGAGTAACCCGATTTGGGTGGATTGGTTTGAAGGATGATATCGCAGTCTTTCTGAGGTAAACGCGTCAAAAAGTGTGCAGTTGTATATAGGAAATAGTTTGGTATTTGTAGAGTTAGAGTCCGTTTTTTTTTTGGGGTGGATTTATTCGGAGGTTCACAAAATAACACGGTTCGTAGTGACAACAGGAATACATTCACAATGGAGTCCTTCATTTGTGTGTGCTGGGACGTTTATACAATTGTACTGGCGCAGGGTGATGGCATCGACTCACTGACTCCCTGCATATCTTTGTTTGCCATAAAGGAAGCCCTTTCCCACCTCTCACTTGACAATTCTCAGTAGGTTTCTGGCCTCCGATTTACTGGCCACCTCACAATGGTGGTATTGTGATACAGGAGTGTTTAGGTTAATTGCCCTTGTAACAGATTTAAGCTCTGTATGAATGGCACTCTCTCTCTCTCTCTTTCTCATTCTCTCGCTCACTCTCTCTCTCTGACACCCATTGTCCGTCAACCCTGCCGTATAGCACTCCGGTGCTACGGTGAACCGCATTGTTGCCGTTTAGTGCAGAACAGCAGCGCGACGAAGCACGACAGATCGCATCGTTCCAGCACGGGGAAAAATAAATCTATGATTAAACTGTTTTCTCATTGCTTCAGTTATTTTGATATCTTTTGACTTTCAAGGGGCGTGGGAAGTGCTTGCTTTTATTTACCACTCTTTTTCAGTTGATAATAAATTCGATATTTAGTTGTGTTAAATGATTCAGAATGAAATGAAGAACATATTTACTTCAAGTATACAAAATGGCCAATAAACCGTGGGCTTAATAAATCAGTTTTTTAATTGGGAAGCATGTTTCCAGACATGTACAAAGACTACTCCTGAAGAGTGCTTATAAAACATGAGCTCTCTGTCAAGTTTTACCAGGCTTTGGTTTCCAAGTCTGGATCAAATGAAAGCAGGGTTCCATCTGTCATGTCTGCCCTGTTTACTTGTCAAAATACTCGTTAAGAGTTACGAGTAGCGTCCCGTAGAGAAAGCTCCCTTTTAAATGCGTCTCTAATGATTGGTGACTGGTGTACCCCGTAGGCAGGAAGCTGTCGTGTGAAGAATGACACGTCATTATCAGACAGTGGAAGTCCTACAGGTGAACGCAGGTTCCCTCATCAGGGATCATAACTTTGCACTCCTGTCAGGACCTGCTGTATCAAAGCAGACCCTGATGGTCGTGAATGCTGATCTCAGGCCAGCCGTTCCCACTGGGGTCAAGGTTCTTAAAGGTGGCCTGGCCTTGGCAGCGGGACCAGACACCACGAGTCCTACAACGTGGCCGTGGGAGTGCAGACCAGTGAGCGTTTCCTGTCTCTGCTGCTCTCTTTTGTTGGGGATCAAAAAAAAAAAAAAACTTTTAAAAGCACAGGACTGGGCTGTGTGTCCCCTGTGGAGAGCCGGGCTGGTGGAAAACAACTCTCTGTTTCAGATTAGTTCCAAGGCCAACAACGCTCGCAGTTCACCGTGGAGCGAGGCAGCAGAACTCTCAAGGCTCCCGCGCCTCCGCGTTATGTGTGAGTGGTCGAAAAAGCCCTGACTGCAGCCCGCTGTCATTGCTAGTCTGCTGAGGTCTCCCTCCATGTACAAGAAACCCGCGGTGCAGGAGACAGAACCGAAAGCTAATTGTCGTAGCTGTGGTGCGCCACATCGGCGATGATCACAGAGTAAGGCCCGCTGACGCATGAGTGGTGTTATTAGAGGAGGATCATTCATACATTATCTCTGGTAGGGGAGAACATTAATGCCACAGAATCGATTACTTTGCTGTCTCTGTGGCGATGTTTCGGCCTTCCTGGAAACATTGGTCTCCGTGATGCAGGAACTTATTCATGTAGTGTATTTTTCTTGCACCGTAACCTTTTTTTGCAGCCCCTAAGGGTCTGCAGAGCTGTTTCTTTCAGTGATTAAAGTCTCCAGTTAAAGCTTGAGGGCGTGCAGTATTGATGCCTAGGTATGGAATGGGAATTGCTAACAAGAATTGGAATTGCTAACAAGAATATAACCTTGGCTACCAAACAGAACAGAGCTACAGCAGCCTATTGAAAGTAAGGGTGCAATTGCAGGGGAAACGAAAAAGAAGAAAAAAATCGTCTTAAATGTCAAATGGGTTTTTATTCTCTTCCCACTCAAACGGCTCAACAGGTTATTCCGCACTGACTCATTTTTTTAAAGAAAAGAACCAAGAAATCCAAAACCTTATTTCCTTATTTTCCTTGCACACAAGACCTGTTTCTCTATCCCAAGACTCATGGTTAGCAGATTAGCCCATGGGGCAGAGTGCTGCTGTTGGCTCTAATGCTGGTTTGTCGTGCTGAGTATACAGAGGAGTCGCTCCAGGGCACTTTCCCACAAGTTAGGTTATCTCATTTAAAGCGTAGCCTTGCTGCCACACTGGAAACATTATTGTGAACCTGGCCATGGCAAAGGCAGGATCCACTCTTGCCCTTGGCATATTTCTCTGTATAAAATATATGAAGTGCACCTCAATACGTTTTTGTATTACTGTTTTGTATGTTGAGGCACTAGGCACTATGGTGCATTGTGGGAGTACTGGATGTTGCTTGCTAAATGGGTTTTCCCAGTTTGGGTAGTAGGCCTCTTCAGCATGTTATCAACCGGTGTGTCCAATGAGTCACATGTTATCTAACAGCCCTATTTACCCTTCTTCATTTGGCCTCCTGGCATGAGAGAAACCCACTGACCCCACCTGAGAATCAATATTCCTAACATGGCTTCCCTTCACATTCTCATGAATCTGTTTTCCATAGAGTCGTGCCAGAGAAAAAGGGTTTTCTTCGCTAGCTCTCTCTCATGATTCAAAGGTGGCTATAGGTTTAGTGTGATAGCACAGTGTCGTCAGAAAGTTATATATTTAGGATTGTTCATTCGTTTTAGCTAGGGTTGTTGATGGTGGTAAATCAAAAAAGGGTGCACACTGCACATTGCTTAATCAGTGGTCAAGGACTATGATCTATCATGAACAAAGGCGCTCTGAAGTTTATGCCGTTTCACTAGAAGTAAGTTGAGTTTCAGATGTGTGGGGTGGGAACTGGGAAGGTTTCTCCTGCATAATGTATGTACGAGAGATAGGCAGTAGTAATTAGGACCTAAATTACCCTCTCAGTCCGCTACATTGCCCCAGTTATTAATTCATGACGTTACAACATCAGTGCTCTAGCTGGGAGACGTCAGAACAATCGCGGCTTCAACATTCTCAACATGGGCCCTGCCTAACCTCCATGTCCTCCTCGCTCTCCCCAGCAGGGGATGTCCACAGCCACGGTGCCCAGAGGAGAGGCCCGTCTGACGGGTTCCCTCAGCCGCAGGAGGGGGGCGCTGCCCTCCCTTACCTGCAGGAGGATGTGTTCAGGCTGAGCCTGGCCAAGGGAGTTTCCATGTCCCTGCCCTCCTCGCCTCTCCTGCCAAGACAGACCTACATGATGCCCCTGCGTGCCGCCAGCAAGAGATCCCCAGGTACGAGCTCACACTCGGCTCCTCTCTTGTTCTTACATAATATTTCAAAAATAATTTCAGGCTACATACTTTTCTGCTGAGGGAGGCTAGATAGCGTAGCAGTGGTGTTGGACTCTCAGCCTTAAGGTCTGGGTTTGGTACCAGCTGTCTCAGGCTGCTCCCTGTTAGCTCAAGGTGGTTCCAGCGGTCTCTGGTCGGTACCAGTGGTCTCAGTTTGGTACCGGCTGCCTCATGTCTGTACCAGCTGTCTCAGGTTGGTACCAGCTGTCTCAGGTCGATACTATCTGACTCAGGTTGGTACCAGCTGTCACAGGTCGGTACCTGCTGACTCAGGTTGGAACCAGCTGACTCAGGTCGATACTAGCTGACTCAAGTTGGTACCAGCTGTCTCAGGTTGATACTAGCTGACTCAGGTTGGTACCAGCTGTCTCAGGTCGATACTAGCTGACTCAGGTTGGTACCAGCTGTCTCAGGTCGATACTAGCTGACTCAGGTTGGTACCAGCTGTCTCAGGTCGATACTAGCTGACTCAGGTTGGTACCAGCTGTCTCAGGTCGGTACTAGCTGACTCAGCTTGGTACCAGTTGTCTCTGGTCGGTACCAGCTGTCTCAGGTCGGTACCAGCTGTCTCAGGTCGGTAACAACTGTCTCTGGTCGGTACCAGCTGTCTCAGGTCGATACTAGCTGACTCAGGTTGGTACCAGTTGTCTCAGGTCGGTAACAGCTGTCTCTGGTCGGTACCAGCTGTTTCTAGTCGGTACCAGCTTTCTTAGGTTGATATTAGCAGTCTCAGGTGGGTGCCAGCGGTTTCAGGTTGGTACCGGCATGGTATTAGAATTCCAGAGCAACACGATTAGCCTTTCTGTATTCACTGTGTGATACTTTCAATTGATGGATCAACTGAATAAAACCGGTAATGGGAAGATAACAGGCTAGGACAGGGAGGGAGAGAAAGGTTTAACATACATGTGCATTTAATAAGAACTGCATAGAAGAATTAGCATACGCTAACATATGCTAACATATGCTAACATATGCTCAAATCGAATTGGATTGGATTGGATTGGATTCACTTAGAAATAAGCATATACTGATATAATATAATGATATCCTTTTATAATATAACATTATTATAATGGGATTTCTGAATTGGCTAAATAACAGTTGAATAAAAACCTCAGTTAACCTCATTCCTCCACATATTTACATTTTCTGATTTCTGATGGAGGAGAATAGGCCGGTCCTATTCTTCTATGATTGAAGGTTGTTTATAAATATGTTTTATTCTTTTTCATCTTATCTCTGAATATTCATTGTGGTAGCAAAAAACTAAGGATGGATCCTTCAGGAACTTTTGACGATTTTTACTTGAAGTCAATGTATTCCCATTCCAGAAAGGAACTCGAACTCATTGCATTAATGGCTTCAGATTATTTTGTGGAAGAGGATGCTGCTTCATGTGTAAACGTAACCGTGGCCCAGAGACATCGGAGATGCCGGGGCAGGCTAGTTTTGGGATTAGAAATTGGATTGGGCCTAAAACTCAATCCCATTCCTACCCCTTACGCCTTCCCCTTACCCCTTCCCCTTACCCCTGGAAAACAAGGGAGAGGGGTAAGGGGTAGAAATGGGATTGGGCCTTGGAATTAGATTTTGTGAAACTTCAGCTACACTTTTCCCCACCTCATCGTCTCCCAGACCTCACCTCTGCTGGCTTTTCCCTTTGTGAAGCCCGCATGATATAGAGGTACTGAGGCAATCCGGCTACTGTCATCAGAGATGGCCCTCTCTGTTTGGCCATCTGACAGAGGAAACCTTTCCTCCCCGACCAAAGGCCAGCATCATCAACCAGACAAATGACGTTCACTACGACAATATTGCCTATTACTCTTTGCAACACTCATTCCCCCCCCCCCTCCCTCCCTTTCCTTCTCAGGGAATTGCACTTCTCTGTGGAAGTTGTGTGCAAGCAAAGTTTTCAGTCTACCTTCCGGTGATTTGTGTCAGTGTTGAACATCTGACACCGTTCCAGGAGTGACAGCGCTTTCTGGCTAGAAGCTAGTCTAGCGCTTTAGCCCTCAGCCTTCTGTGTGTTGAAACTAAAACTCCTTTGGAAAAACGCTGAAACTCTGGCGCCGCGAGGAGCAGCAGCCGGAACGATTGCGTCGCTCGACTTCCCAGCGGTTTTGAATTTACATTTCATACTTTCCCCGGCACACAGGAGATGTGTTGGTGCCCCCCCCCCCCTCCCCCTCCGTTTGATCAGCTTCCGTCAGGATGGTGGTCCTGACGATGGCACTGCTTGTTTACGCTGGGTCCACTCTTAAAGGCGGTGTGTTTACACTCGGCCCGAGCGTCCTACTCTCCCAGCTCTTCGTTCGTCTCTCTCCGCCATTTAGTGAACCCACTTGTCAGCAGCTGTGGGTGAGTGCTGTCTTCAAAGCCTCAGGACATAGTTTAGTCTCCTAAGTTGTTTCAACCTGTGCCTTTGTTTTCTAAAGACATGGCAACGAGGATTGAACTGCTCAGAGTGAACACTTTGGCTCCGTTCACATCTGGCTCTCATCTGTGGACTATCTACTCTTTGTTTATAGTGGTGGTGGCTTTGATCTGTTCTGTAGCATGAAATGGGTTTGTCTGTATAGGGTGTAGGCCTGCGCTGTGAACATCTGGCAGGCCATTGTCACTTTTGTATACTTGTCTTGTTTCGGCTTTAAGTGTATATTTAAAATAAGAATTCTTGCTCCATGATTTCGTACGCCGGGTTCGTCTTGATTGAGCTTGATTGGGATGTTTGTAATAGGAAGGACATTTAATCATGTTTAATTTGAGTTAAAGATTGCAGACTAGCTTGTGATTGCTTTTTTAAATGTTCCTGTGAGATGCACTTTTTTTTTATAATGATGCTTCGACCCGCGCAGCCTCATTTCACATGAACTCCACGCTGCATCTCCTACCAAAAAATATCTGCAGCAGCAAAAGTACCCAAACGGTATCAACAAATCACTGAATTATGCTTTCAATGCATCGGACGGCGCCACATCTATAGCACAGAACGAATGGCATGCGGGTATTTACCAACACGCGTCTGTGACTCACGGTGACGTGACTCAGTGATTCCGCCGAAGTCCAATCACAGAGGCAACACACCTTTTCCTTTACAACATCCTCGGGCCCTATTGGTTTTTTTCATGGTTGTTTCCGAGCCATCGGAGGCGGCGCTGATGAAATGCACATTTAAAAGTGACAGCGCGAGGCCCAGAGGAAGGGCGGCGGGCGGGGGTAGGGCACCGTCTGTGAAGGTGAGCAGGACCCGGGGAAGCAGGGAGGAAGGAACTCTCATTAAAGGGACGCTCCCACGAGGCTTCTGATGGGGGGGGGGGACGGACGGACATGATGGGGTTTTACAGAAGCCTGCGGTGGGGACGGGACGGGACCGGGGGTCGACGGGTGGGGGGGGGGTGGTGCGGGCAGCACTCGTCTGCAGCCGTCCTTTACAGGTAAGTGTGAAAAGCTGCAGGGAGAGGGTTCACACCGAGTGTTAATAACACACATGCCGCACGAAATGTCTCGGGTCGGCGTCGAAAACAGCCCGGGCCGTAACGCAGTGTTCTCTCTGGCTCATCCCTGCTAAATCGGTCGAGGCGACCATGTGTCACACTCAATGTGAGACACGTTTGATGTGGATATTGTTTCTATTTTCCGGTGTCTAGACCAGAATCAGAATTCCACATCCTAGTCTCACGTGGTAGGCTGTACTGCCCTCCCCTATTTAAGAAACAATGTGATGCAAGTGAAGAGATTAGATAGAGGGTTTTTTCTCTCTCAGGCTGCAGACACATGACCTAATCCATCTTGTGCTCAAAGAAGTCCCAAGTCATACAACCGCAACAACACTCACCGCCCAACATGAATCTCCCTTATCCAGCAATCCTCACTGGCTTTCGGAGGAAGCGGTTTCTCAGATTGAGGCCGTATTTTGTGGGTTTTCAGTCACTTCCTGACAGATTGGATAATCTACAGCATTGTGGAAGGGACCAGCCAATTGGGTGTTCTCTCCGTGAAAACATCACAGGGGACAACAGAGAAACACTGGCTTAATTAGGAGCGTGACTGATGCCTGAGCCACAAAGGCCTGGTGCCTTTGGCCGCTATAACTTTGATGGGCTAAGCCTGCAGCTTAACCGCGACACACCAGTCTGACATGTGTTGACCAGGACCCAGGCTTTACTGCCTGACTGTTTACGGGTCTACAAAGTCCCAGGGAAGGGCTTTTTTTTTTTTAACAAAAGCCATCTCCAGATAGGATGTTCCATCAAGACCCTGCTCAAGGGTTAGCGGGCTCCCTTTGAAATGCTAACCTCACTATGAAGTGTGCCAAAGCAACACAGAGCCTTTAGGTGGATTATAGCCTAGGCTGCTGGCTCCCAGTACCTCCTCCAGTAGGAGGGTGGGACGTCTCCAGGGTAACTCCACAGTGACCTCCTCTGGTTGTGATGACTCATAACCAGTTACATGGCAGCTGCTTGCCTCAAGGTTGCACTGTACTGAACGTCGCTGATGCATTTTGATGTATTCAAACTTGATTTTCTGTAATTTGCTGAATTTCAACGGTTCACCCTTCAACCTCTTCAATACATTTGGAGTCACCCTGTCCTGTTCAAGATGACTCCCATATGACGTTGGATAGCCCTCAATGGCAAAATAGGTTGCTTATTTTCCACCAAGGGGTGACGACGGAAGAGGCTCTGTTGAAACATTTGACAGTTATTTTGACGTGTGACTGTCCTACAGTCACGTGGGCGACAATTAGTGCCACACTTTGCTCATTGTCCACCTTCAAGGGAACATAAAACGGCAATTGTTATCATATTTATTGCCCTGCCTGGCAGCTTATCATTTTAATTGGTATGTAAGCAATGAGCCAAGCGGGTGACTGGGTCTCCTGTAGGTCGTTTTGCATGAAATTCATTTCAACTTTTATTTTTTTAATAGACGGGTTTGAAAGCTCTTTGCTTCATTTCCATAACAGCCAATAAAGGCCAAGGAGATGACGATTGGAGAAAAGTGACCACAATTGAAATCTCCTAAATTATACATCCTCCCTGTGGATTTACACATTGCCACTAAACTTTGTTTTGATCATTCAGACATTTGATGAAGTCCTGCTCAGACCTTTAATGACGTCCTCATTGACGTAGCTGTTCATTCCTGAGCCCGAGCACCAAAAAGCTTGCGCTCCGTTCCTCTGACAGCAGTGATACCGAGTCACCCCACACATTGCTCAACAATAGAGCCGCAAATTATTTCTGCTCAGTTAAAAAATGGAAGCAGAAGCTCCCAGCGTTATGAGTTGAACACTGTTGCCTCCAGTCGACTAGCGTTTGCCTGTTCATTGATTGTTGGTTGGTTTATTGACAGGATACCAATAGAGCTGGAACAGTGGATGGCATTGAGTGACAAGATATTGACAAAATTGTAACATGAAATACCATTTTTTATCTCACTTGTTTTCAATATATGCCTGATTCTGAAGATCAAACAAGAATGAATGAATACAAAATTAATGGAATTATTTTCGTTGAGTGGGTGAATGTCGGAAATATCTTGCAGGATATGAATGCGATATGTGCACCGCCCGGTACATTTGAACCCAGAACTTTGTGTAAGTCATGTCATGCCTGCTGGCTTTTGATAAAGCACATGGATTAACTGTCGGTTTTCTCTACCCTTGGTAATGAAAGGGCAGTGATTAACACGACAAAACTTTCAAGGACAGCTTCTGCTTGAAATGACATAACCTCCACCATACAACAATTATATTGCACAATAACTCAATAAAAACAGTTCATTAGGTTAGGCAGTAGAGCAGCCTTAGAAAGAATCATTAAATTAAATGTCCCCACTTGTATATGTACAGCTGGTCCACACAGGAGCTCGATATTTAGATGTCGGTTCATCTCAGGTGTTCTTTGAAACAGTTTTTCAGAGATGTTCTGAGCTCGGAAAAAAAGAGTGATGAGAATCATTTCGTCGCCCTGTGAGATTCATTTTCACAATCTACAAAGTAAGAAAAAAGATCCTGAAAAGATCTCCTTGTCATTCATTGTAGCTCTCCTCTACAAATGAGGAGCAGGTTCACTCATTTAGAAGACGTGGCATTCACTGGCCGACTAATTATAAGCGACGCCGTGCAAAGATGTTCTGTCGAGTTGGATTTGTCCTCGTCTCCGAGCAGCCCGGACAAATCTACAGTACAAATCATCCCTGCTCCCCTTCAAGGAGCTCTTTCATCCCCGGGATTGAGCTGCTCTCAAGGGTGTTGGCGGTGAGTGGGCGGCCCTGGGTGTGTGTATTGATGGGCCTTGGGGGGGACTCTGCCATAAAACAACCTTGTGATGCTACAGAGGACTCTTTGAAAGGAGGTGAGCAGGTGATGTGCTGCAGGTGAACCGCTCTTCCCCTCCGCCCCCCTACACCCGCAGCTCTGTGGTTCAGCGCGCTTTACCGCCTCCCTGCTTGGGCTCGTTACGGCGCGCCGTTCCCCATCTTTCATCCGAAGCGAGGGTTTCGTCTCAGAGCCCGGCGGCCGACTGCCACGGCACACTGGCTCACATCTCCCAGGACTTCAGGAGGGCGTGAGCTCCACGGGTCGTGCCCGGTGGGGCGATGAGCAGAGGAGCGGACTTTGTTTGAGTTTCAGGTTAGCTTTGTGTAAACACACGGGAACCATGTATTATTCATACGAGTTAATGAAACGCCATGTGGCAAAGGTGGACTTGTTACACATGTATGGTTATAGGGGTTAAGGAACTGCTGCGTTGCTGGGTCAGATATTGAGCCACTAAAATGAAGGGTGGATGTGATTTGATGAAAATGTAGATTTATTTTAATGTGATATTATTCTGGGATTTACACAGTATAATTCCACAGTGTGACCGGTTTAAGTAAATACTGGACTATGTCTTGGCCATAATCCATGCCATATTCCATACCATAATATTACCAATAGCCTTGGTACTTCATTGATTGGCCAATGACATACTTGTACAGTTCTCTGTTGCATTTTAATGTTAAGTTCAACCTTCTTGTGCCTGAATATATAAATTTTTTGAGGTTTTCCCTTGACATTTTGGGACATAAAGATGGTTATTGTTAAAGTGGTTTCCTTCCCAGTGTCTCATAAAGAGACTAGTGTCTCGCTGAGAAGTTCAGAAATGAGTCAGAGTGCATCTCTTAAGAATGTGTAGAAACCCCTCGATTACTGGCCAACCATGAACAATCATCTGGGTTTGTCCTCTGTAATAGACCTCGACTGTATATACTATTGTTCCAGGTGTGTGTGTGGTTGTGTGTGTGTGTGTGTGTGTGTGTGTGTGTGTGTGTGTGTGTGTGTGTGTGTGTGTGTGTGTGTGTGTGTGTGTGTGTGTGTGTGTGTGTGTGTGGTTATGTGCGCGTGTGTGTCGTTTTTGTGTAAGTGTGTGTGTGTGTGTGTGTGTTTGCATTTGTATGTTTTTGTGTGTACATTCATGCCTGTGTGAGGGTGTGTGCGTCTGCATGTGTGTGCGTGTGTGTGTTTGTGTGCGTCTGCATGTGTGTGCGTGTTTGTGTATGTGTGTGCGTCTGCATTTGTGTTTTTCTGTGTGTGTGTGTGTGTGTGTCTGTGTGTGTGTGTGTGTGTGTGTGTGTGTGTGTGTGTGTGTGTGTGTGAGTGTGTGTGTGTGTGTCTGTGTGTGTGTGTGTGTGTGTGTGTGTGTGTGTGTGTGTGTGTGTGAATGTGTGTGCGTCTGCATTTGTGTGTTTTTGTGTGTGTGTGTGTGCATGTGTGTGTGTGTGTTTGCGTCTGCATGTGTGTAGCTTGACAGCTCAGTAGTCACGGGCCCCTGAGTCCTCCGGTGAGGGCCAGCGTGCGGGGAGTTCTTCAGCAGTCACATTCGCCTATAGCTCCTCTCCCCGGAGCCTCCCCCCCCCCGCCCCCGCCCCTCCTCGGCACTCTCCATCACACACATGTCACTCCCCTTCCACCATGTCGTCTAAAGAGTGTGCTTTCCCTCCGTGGCCATCGCTTCGTTCTCTCCCCTCCTTCACACGTACCCTACTTTTACTGCTGCAACTCCCACCGGTCGCGCCGGAGAAACGCACTGTGGTGTGTTGCTGCTGTTTAAAGACCTGCGTTGTGTACTGT
This sequence comes from Gadus chalcogrammus, assembly GCF_026213295.1. Classification (NCBI taxonomy): domain Eukaryota; kingdom Metazoa; phylum Chordata; class Actinopteri; order Gadiformes; family Gadidae; genus Gadus; species Gadus chalcogrammus. Next base: position 3,966,223 of record NC_079431.1, read on the forward strand.
TTCTAGTGTTCTCATGGACCTGTGTTGTTCTCTGTCGTGGCCTTACTTTTTCTCATCGACGTGTGTTGTTTACTGATGCGTTGCTGTGGTTCCTTAACCTGTGTTGTGTACTTTTGTGTACTGTTGTGTTTCGGTTGTTCTCCTTGACCTGTGTTGTGCGTTGTTACGTTTCGGTTGTTCTCCCATGTCATTCATTCTGACTCATTCTGAGTCTCAAGAATAATTATAATTATTTTAGCTGCGGTAATAACGTGTCTTCTTGTAGTGACAGGCAATCAAATTTTCCTTTTGTAACATTTGGGTCGTCTCTCAGTCTTTCTCTCACATCCGTGAAGAACTACATTGTGCCTCTCTTTGGTTCCGCTTCCACTCTACGTCGGCTACAGGAAGCTTCTAAAACAGAGCTAGCCCCTGTCGTGCTGACGCGAGGTGCGCGACCGAGACATGCACGCCCAATGGATTTACATTCTGGATTTCACAGCCAGCGTCTTAAGGAAGAGCAGGAGAAAGAGTTGCTCTTCTGTGTCACTCTCTTTGTCCTTCAAATGTTTCGTCCCCCCCCCCCCTGCACCGCAGGCGTCGCCATGCCGATTACAGTCGGGCTGCTCATTCGCAGGTCTTAAGTGCCGACCGGCCCCTGTTCTAATGGCGTGGCCCCTGGGGGCCCGCGGCCATTGATAAAGGCTCTGGGGTAAACATGAAAGCCGGTCAATTGGGAGGTGAGCTTTCGGGTTGGAAACAAAACCCTCTCTGTGCACGGGGCCCTTTTCTCCATCCTTTTAGTCGGAGCCCCGCGTTGCCGAGGGGAACAGCGAGTGTTGTCTGCATCACCGGCTCCTGACAACCGACCCGAAGGGCCCCCAGACACGGCTGACCCGCGGTGGCCTCATGTGGAGATCCAGTGTGCCTCCTCCTCAGTGCGTTAACGTATGGATTACGTTACGGTGTGGGACGCGCGCAGTGTGTGCTGTCGTAGCGCCGGAGGGTTTGAAGCTGGTGTGAGATTACTCCTCCGTCGACCCTGCCCCTGACTGAGGCGTGTGTCCCGCTCGCTCTCTGCCTCTCTCCAGTTTCACTCTAATAGGATCGGTTTGACTCCTGGCACGGTCCGCCTGCCTGTGCGCAGATGAATGGTGGGTTTTCAGGACAGACTAGTGGATTGTGTCGGCCAGACAAGCCAGCCCTCTTGTCTTGGCAGGCCAGCTATTTGGATGGACGGTTCCCCTAACAGCAGAACATCCATCCTTCCAAACACACGTCAGATGACTTTATCCCCCATTGGCTTAGTGCTGTTTGATTGAGATCCTACCTTTAGATCCTGGTACTCTCTTCCTCTCTTTCTCTTTCTCTTTCTCTCTCTCTTTCGCTCTCTCTCTCTTTCGCTCTCTCTCTCTCTCTCTCTCTCTCTCTCTCTCTCTCTCTCTCTCTCTCTCTCTCTCTCTCTCTCTCTCTCTCTCTCTCTCTCACGCTCTTTCATTCTCTCTCTCCCTCTCTCTCTCTCTCTCTCTCTCGCTCTCTCTCTCGATCTCTCTCTCTCTCTCCCTCCCTCTCTCTGTCTCTCTCTCTCTCTCTCTCTCTCTCTCTCCCTCCCTTCCTCTCTCTCTCTCTCTCTCTCTCTCTCCCTCTCTCTCTCTCTCTCTCTCTGTCTCTCTCTCTCTCTACCTCTCTCTCTACCTCTCTCTCTACCTCTCTCTCTCTCTCTCTCTCTCTACCTCTCTCTCTACCTCTCTCTCTACCTCTCTCTCTACCTCTCTCTCTCTCTCTCTCTACCTCTCTCTCTACCTCTCTCTCTCTCTCTCTCACTTTCCCTCATTCATGTTCACTTCCACTCACACGTCCATGGACGGTGAGCAGTGACCTAGCCTGAACCTGGTGTCCTGGCCGTAGCGATGACATTTCCAGATCAGTGGATAGAAGTTGGCAGCAGTGGGGGAGTGTTGAGGGGGGATGACTATCTCTCTCCACCTCGTGTGTTAAGGCTGCTCTTACTTCTGGTGCTGGCGATGGCGAATGGCCGTGTCTCTCCCCCAGATCTATAGCGTCTGCTGGCCATGGCGGCACCCCGACAGGGTGACCGGCTGCTGTGTTGCTATCTCCCCCTATACCCCTGACCGTGCTGCACACTTCCCCTGCCAGTGTTGAACTGATTGAGACTTGCAGATTGATTGTTGTTCTCCCTTGACTCCCTTGAATGTATTTCCTTGCGTCCCTCATGACGCGAGCCGATATTGATGGGTTTTGGTTTAGTTCCGATTTCTGTAAGTGAGCACTGACGCTCAAGTCGTTGGTCGTTCTTATCTGTTCCTTCTGTGGGTGTAAGACGTCGACGTAAGTCAAGGTTCAGCGTTTGTTTCACTCCTGTCACTCAAGCAAACGGCATTATCTGTTGGGCGCTAACAACGCGACGCAGACCGATGTAGCCGCGGGATAGCTCGTTGACGACTGGGCGGTCAGAAGAGAGAGACGAGGACCTGTGAAGGGCCTTGACCTGGCTTTATCCTTCACATCTTATAGTTGCCAAACACGCATACATGCACACACACACACACACACACACACACACACACACACACACACACACACACACACACACACACACACACACACACACACACACACACACGCAAGCACACAAGCGCACAAGCGCACAGACAGTTACGAGGACACGCAGACCTGTGGCTGCGCCAGGGGGTGCGTGAGGGGGGGCGGGGGGAGGGGGGCTGTGTATCTGGAGCAGGGTTGTCATGGTCCCCTCCAGAGGCAGTGAGCCTCCAGCAGACCTTCCATTCCTCCCCAAAACAGGCTCGTCCCAGATACGTTACCCGACCTCCGCAGCGAAGCCCGGACCCTAACCTCACCTTTCCTCCGCTCCCCTCCACGCAAACGAGGAGCCGTGTGGAGGAAAGAGGACACGGGTGGCGTCAACACGCGGGGATAACTACTGTCTCCTCACACTCGATGTTCATGTTTAAAGTTCAGCATGGGGCTAATTGCGATGGTTTCAAGCTGTTTGTTATTACACTGCGAGAACCGTCTCCAGCGGGCGGTGAGAAAGGCTACGTGTGTGGTGTGTGTGTGTGTGTGTGTGTGTGTGTGTGTGGTGTGTGTGTGTGTGGTGTGTGTGAGTATGTGTGTGTAGCAGCTACAGAGCACCGCAGAATGTGTCCCACCAGGACTGTGCTGCCTCATCTCTTAACCCATCTGGAATACGTTAATACAGAAAGAACCCCCCTTCTCTTTCCGTCTCATTTTCATTATCTCTCATACCACCACCTTCTCTCTCCCTCTCCCCCTCTCCCCCTCTCTCCCTCTTTACCTCTCTGTATCTCTCTCCCTCTCTCTCTTGCTCTCCCTCTCTATCTCTCTTTACCTCTCTGCCTATCTCTCTGTCTCCTTCCCTCTCTCCATCTCTCTCTCCCTCTCTATCTCTTTACTTCTCCCTCTCTCCCTCCAACCCTCTCTCCATCTCTCTCTCCCTCTCACCCCATCCTTCTCTCTCTCCCTCTCTCTCCTTTTCTCCCTCTCTCTCCCTCTTTCCCCCTCTCTCTTCCTCCCTCTCTCTCACTCTCTTTCTCTCTGTATGCGTTACCGGTTTCTCTCTCTGTCTGTCTGCGTGACCGGTCTCTCTCTTTCCTTCTGTCTGCGTGACTGGTATCTCTCTCGGTAACTCTCTCTCCCTCTCTCTCCCCCTCTGTCTGCGTGATTGGTGCCTGCAGGACCAATCAGAAAGCCTAAGTATGTGGAGAGTCCACGCGTTCCCTCCGATGCCCTCGTCTCTGCGCTGAAGAAGGTGGCGGACCGCAAGGAATCCACTCACAATGGTGAGTGCTTTGTGTGTTATTGTCTTTTTACGTGTGTGTGTGTGTGTGTGTGTGAGCCCTTGTTTGTGTGTTGGATTGTCTGTTGTGCGGAGATATACTGCAAGTCTCTGAGAGAGCAAACCTCTGTCTGGCTGTGGCATTCCAGGCTTCACCCTTATCCCATAACCCAAAGAATGCCAGGTGTGTGTGTATGTGTGTGTGTGTGTGTGTGTGTGTGTGTGTGTGTGTGTGTGTGTGTGTGTGTGTGTGTGTGTGTGTGTGTGTGTGTGTGTGTGTGTGTGTGTGTGTGTGTGTGTGTGCGCGTGTCCTGCCTGTGTGTGTGTGTGTGTCCTGTATGTGTGTGTGTGTGTGTGTGTGTGTGGGTGTGTGTGTGCGCACGCGCGTGTGTGTGTGTGGCCATGTCATGTGTGTATGTGCGATTGATAGTGATTAGAGGTTAAAGTTTTGTATTTAATGGGGTCAGGTGTCATCCGCTGTTGTTTAAAGGAGCGTCAGCCCCTGTATAAGTGGTGTATGTAAATCCCTGCATGCATGCGAGTCCTGTTCTAGCATGCAGTCTGTAAAACAAACACAGGATAGGGTCCCAGTTTATTTAAAAGTGTCTGTTTAGCTTACAGAGGAGCCTGTTTCCATTACGTTTCGTCACAAGGGGCATTGTTTGTTTTGGAAGATACAGCCGTGAGGAAGAGCGAGCTGTTGAGCAGATCTCACTACAACGACAGCAAGTCGTGTGTTGTGATTAAATGTGTGTGTGTGCAGGTGTGTGTGTGTGTGTGTGTGTGTGTGTCTGTGTCTGTGTCTTTGTGTGTGTCCCATATTTGCATGGCAGCCTGCTCCGGTACGCTCTATCCCCTGTACTCCCTGGGCGCCCTGTGTGACGGTGGCAGCGTGTGTTTGTATATTGCGGGGTAACGGTCCACTTAGGGCTCTGTTTTAGTAACCAGGCCGGGCGGGGCGGGGTCGAATTCTTCCCTTAAGCCCAGCTGCCGTGGCGGCCTGCATTATCCTCAGATAAAGGCAGGCGATTGGACCGAGCCCGGGGGCCAATCGCGGTCCTCTCGTTCGGGGCTCACTTGTGCAGGGCTGGATTGCGGCTCAGTTACTGTTGACAATCGCATACCGGAGCGGAGCGGGTGTGTCTTGACAGAGAGCCGCTGCAGAAGCGTTTTAGGGCTTAGATAGGCCGGCTGGCGGACAGCGGGCGCCAGCTAAACATCGTCTCGTGCCAGCCGTCGGGCCGGCGCTGGGGCAGCTCCGACTAGCGCTCAGACTAACTCTTAAACAGCAGTGTGGACGGCGCCCTGTGCTGCTGGAAGTTACACTTTGTCCGCTGTTCTGGATTCCTAGAATAGATGAATCAGATTATATAATAGCCGTCATGGGGAAATATTTATATTCACAACTTAGTGTTTATCAATTCAATGCGAGGGTTTGTTTTTCCTCGCGGTGATGGAATGAAGGAACGCCGTCCGGGATTCAGAACACGAGGTCGGAATTAATTGAGAGGCGTAAATCATCAACACAAACCCTTTCCCGTTGGCCGTTATACTTCCGTTTATTGGCGTCTCTTCATGCACAGTTGTAAACGGGCCACTCTTCTGTGAATATGTATTGGAGGGATTGCATTCTTGAAATTACTTTTTTCAGCGCCCATATCATGACCCTTAAAATACACGGCCTATGAATGAGTAAGGCGGTCATGTGATGTATTTTTGATTGCGTAGTAAATCTGTGCAATGGCACCACTGACGTCCCGGAACAACGTACACTCACAATTCTAAACGCCAAGGTTACCCTGGTAATGGTTACCCTTCACCATCAGACTGTGTGTGTGTGTGTGCACGTGTGTACATGCACACCCACAAAACACACACTGGAGCATATTTTCATCATGCCTCATCACCCAGCCCCGCCTATTCTCCTCCCCCACGATTGCCTTCCCAGCAGGAACCACAATCACATACACACTGTTTACATCCATCCATCCACACACACACACACACACACACGCACACACACACACACACACACACACACACACACACACACACACACACACACACACACACACACACACACACACACACACACACACACACACACACATACCCACACACCCTTACACACACCCTTACACACACACATACACACACACACACACACACACACACACACACACATATGCACAATTCGACACACAAACACTTAAGACACTAAGACACACACACAAACACACACACACTAACACTTAAGACACTCAGACACATACTGACTCTGACCAGTGTTTACCACCAGGCCCCAGCTGAGGCTGTTATAACCCGTGCTCCTCGACTCGCTCTCCTCTACAATTTCATCCCAGGCTAAAATGACCTCGTGGGTAGGTGGGGTTGGTGGGGTTGGAGGGGATGGTGGGGTTGGAGGGGGCAGCTAAACCCCCCTCAGCGTGTGACCGATTCACTGGCCTGGCCTCCAGACATCTTCGTATTAGCTCAGGCCGCTGGGGGGTTGAACGGTCTCTACTCGGAGCGAGGCACACAGAGGAGAGCGGTGGGAAAACGCCCCCCCCCCCCCCCCCCCCCCCCCCCCCCCCCCCCAGTCACGTCCCCCGAACGGGTCCGGACGCCCTGGCTTCGGGCCCAGGACACTGGCGATGATGTCAACATTGCTGGACGTTGTGTCGATGACATCATCAGGAGGACGTCTGTGTTTGTCATGTCGATGACATCGTCAGGAGGACGTATCTGGATGTCGTGTCGATGACATCATCAGGAGGACGTATCTGGATGTCGTGTCGATGACATCGTCAGGAGGACGTGTCTGGATGTCGTGTCGATGACATCATCAGGAGAACGTGTCTGGCGGTTGGGTTGAAGACATCATCAGGCGGACCCTGGATGTCGTGTCGATTGACATCATCAGGACAACGTCCCTGGATGTTGCGTCGATGACATCACCAAGAGAACATCTGGATGTTGTGTCGATGACATCATGAGGAGAACGTCTCTGCTGCTTGTGCTAAGGACTTCATCAGAACGTCTCTGGACCAGTGTTGCAGACAAGTGGCCCGGAGACTCGGCCGACTTGTGTCTACAGTTGTCTGCTGCAGAGTAATTTGAGGGCATGTTGTATTTTTAGGTCGTCTCTGTGTTTGGACTAAAGTGTTCTCCATGTTGAGGAACAGCAGACGCTGCCCGAACCACAGAGCCTGTCCGTGGCTCTCTGGTCTCTCGCTCTGGGCAGAGCCGAAGCTGACACATTTTCCACAAACTTTCCAAATATCAAATTACTTTCAAAGCTGTGGAGGATGATTAAAGAAACATATGTGACTTTAAGGAGGGGAATATGGCCGTGAAAATAATGCAAATTGGCCACAGAAATCCAAGAGTTATTTTTTTTACTAACGTGACACCCGATGTACGCCAGTCATGCGGCAGCTCGGTTCGCACCAAGCAGGGCCTCTCAGCTACAGTAGAGGAGCTCTCAGCCCGGGGCAAACACCAGCTGCAGGAGAGCGCTCAAATATTTCTGTAATGAGGTCAGATTATGTGCAATTAGCCCGTGTGTACGAAACGAGACTAATGAAGGCAAATGGTGGCTAATTGTAGATGGATGGCCACATTAAGGCGCTGTAGATCTCAGCGTAGGAATGACCTGTGCGGCAGCATTGAGGGGCGACACTCACCGACGTGGAGTGTGGTAAACAATGTTTACTTCCCATTTATTTGCAATCATACGCAGTCAGAATGATATGTATCTGTACAGTCATGGTTGTAATGCAGCAGTGTTGTTCAAACCTGTAAGCAAATTATCTTTTAGTCTGCATAACAGAAGTTTAACATTGGTGTCCAATGTTCAATCCAGTTATTGGCCCTCTAAGTGGTGAGGGTATAGTAAGTTATCCTTTATTGTCCCTTTTTGGGGGAAAGTCTCTCTCTGCTTTTAACCCATCCGGGGGCCGGTGAACACGTGGGGCATATCAGAGCACCCGGGGCAGTGGGCAGCCGCAGTGCAGCACCAGGTGCCTTGCTTAAGGGCACCTCATCCCTGGATGAGGACACATGTGCTGCACAACTACTCCCCCTGTCCACATGTTCTATCTGCCTACCGGTCGGCATTCGAACCGGCCACCCTCCGACCAGCGGATCAACTCCTTAGCCAGTAGGCCACGGATGCCCCCGTAAGCAGGCCTACGTTCAGCAAGTAGAGCGTGTTTTGAATCTGCAGTCGTCCCCAGCATGGGCATAACCTCAGGGGAGGTGTGAGCTAATGGGCCAAGTCGGCCCCAAGCCATCGCAGCCACCGCCGCATTCTTCCGACAGCGTCGCCGCCATGTTCGGAATGTTGATACATGCCGGAAATGCCGCGGGGAATCCGAGTCGGGACAAACACCCGGAAGCTTCCGACGTGGGAACGGGATGACATTAAGACCCCTCCCCGTCAAACCGGTTCGGACGGGTCGTGAAGGAACGTCTCCCCCCCCCCCCCCTCACTCGTCACGGAGGCAGCCCCCCAAGACGGGCAACGCTACAATAGATCGTCAGAGAGAGGGGAGGAAGGAGGGGGAGAGAGAGGGATGAAGGGATGAAAGGAGGGAGGGAGAGGGAGGGAGGGAGAGAGATGGAGGACCGGAAGAAAGGAGGGAGGGAGAGGGAGAGAGAGGGAGGAAGGACTGAAAGGAAGAAGGAGGGAACAGACAGCAAGATGGGAGGGAGGGAGGGAGGGAGGGATAGAGGGAAGGACGAGCAGAAGAGGGAGAGGAATGAGAGGATGATGACATTTGTAGGACATTTTTAGGACGGCACTCACTGAGCAACATCTACACGTGATTGGTGGTGCCTGATGATAATACATGTATGTGTTTTATGACCAACTTAGACCATTCTGACATTTTCTAGTCTACGTAAGCACTTGTGAAGAAGAGATGCCGGATGCCCTTTGAATACGTTCCTACTGGCAGCCTGTTGCCTGTTGTTGACCATGGCCCCAGAGCTGGGTTCAGCCTAATCCTTACCCTAACCCTGAACCCCAACCTTAACCCGAACCCTAAACCCCAATCCTAACACACATCTGAAATCTGGAGGTGTTCAACTTCAGTTGTTTACTCAGCTTTCTGATTCCCCTCAGAACATGCAGCCCTGGTTTGAGCCTCACAAAAGGAGCCTGTCTTTTTGGGCTGCGTGACACTTTGCCCCGTCTTTGAAGGAGGATGCCGCTCCGCTGTCCTGTTCCCCTGGGGGTCTGTGTGCAGCTGTTCTTATTTGTTGTTCTCCAGTGCCATTGTTTTCGCTTGAAGTGTGTGTGTGTGTGTGTGTGTGTGTGTGTGTGTGTGTGTGTGTGTGTGTGTGTGTGTGTGTGTGTGTGTGTGTGTGTGTGTGTGTGTGTGTGTGTGTGTGGCCGTGTGTGTGTGCGTGTGTGTGTGTGTGTGTGTGTGTGTGTGTGTGTGTGTGTGTGCGTGTGTGTGTGTGTGTGTGTGTGTGTGTGTGTGCGCGTGTGCGTGTGTGTGTGTGTGTGTGTGTGTGTGTGTATATGATTGCATTGGACAACAGCAGTGGTTGAAGTTGATTCAGCTGTGGTCTGGGCGTCCTGTCTTTGTCAATCAAGAAAAGAAACTCAGAAGTGCTGTTCTATAGGCCTAGCCTATAGTAGGCATAACTGTAGACCTATACTATGGTAGGTAGGGCCTACTGTATGCCTATATTATGGTCGGCCTTACTCTAGAACTTCTGTAAGACTTACTGTAGACTTAGACTATGGTAGGCCTACCAGACCTACCAATATGGACCATCGTTTTCTGGCACATGCTCGGTTTATTAGTATGGTTTAAGAGCAAGTCACTCTAATGTCATCATGATTCTTTTCATGCTATCTTGCAGTCTTTACCTTATTTGACATGTTGATCCGTGCTGCGTCAGGAACCCATAGGCTATCTCTGGATAGATTCTTCTATACCTTGAACGTTTGGAAAACCTTGAAAAAAACAATTTACCTTGAACTCAAATGACACCAAATGCTCGTTAGAAGATTCTGACCAAAAGTTACCTTATTAAAATATATTTTTTGTCATGGCTGAGTTATGCCTAATTATGCAAATAAGCCTCAATCGTTTAATAAATAAGCAGTTCTCTGCAGAGTACCCCAGAGACCTAGACCTTGGTGGTTCGATCAAGGACAGCCCCCTTGGGTAATGGGGAAGGTTTTGAATTCACATTGTCAATTTAGAATTGACCAGTGATACAGGTGCTTACCAAGCTATTTTTAATAATGGATGTCAATTGGGGAATAACGCTGACTTCAACCATTCCCAAAGTGAACACCTCAAACTTGGTACACATAAGGGGACGTGTCACCAAATGTGAAGTACCACTTTTTCCACAGGGGGCGCTATAACTCACGGTCAAAGTTAAATGGCATTCTGAATATTGGTAACTGGGCCTGAATTCACCCGCTGAAAATGTTTTTCTTAATGACTCAAAAGGTCCTTCTGGATTTATATATATATATTATTATTTATCTTTTTATCATTATTAATGCGCAACTAAATATATCAAATGAACCAACAGCATTCAATTAATCAAAAGTCTCCTCGCTAGAAAAAGTTTATTAGCATGTTCACGTTAGATTTCACATACGCCAAGCAGGCAACCACATATTTCTACAATTTCTTTCTACAATTGAAGATATCTAGCTATAATTATCATCATGGGCCTGATTTCTTTTGAGGTACGATCAGATAAAGTCAAATCTATCGGAGACATCTTGTTTATTAAGTTGTTGTTGTTGATTGATTGTT